>NC_043716.1:55427715-55432178 GCF_006229205.1 Suricata suricatta | reverse complement strand
AGGAGGGGGTGCCCTGTGTGGGGCTGCCCTGCCGTTCTTCTGCCAGGTGATGAGGGGGCACCTGAGCGGAGGGCTACCATCCTCCCCAGGAAGCAGCCATCTGCAGACTGCTCCCCGGGAGAGGGGAGGGAGGGAGAAGCTGGCGGTGCACCCCTCCCCCCGGGAGGCCGTGTGGGGGGCAGTGGGAGGGGCCGGCTGGAATCACACTCGTGGAAACACGCCCTAGGGGAGCACACGCGCCAAGTGGCAGCCAGCGGCAGCTCCGCGCGGCCATCTCTGTCCCTGCCGGCCGTCTCCGCCGGGATCCGCTCCGCTCCCACTCCGCCCTCGGTTTCCGCTTGGCTCCTTGGCTTTTGTTTCCTGGCTGCCTCCTGTCCCAGGGCTGCGCCGCACACATGCTGTGCTCGCTCCGTCCGCGCGTCTGCTGGGGGCCGCGGGCGCTCCCGGGAGCCGGGGGCGATGGGGCCGTGGTGCCAGCCCGCCGCCCCGGCCTCTGAAGCCGAGGGCTGCGAGCTGCCGGGGCCGTGACGGGGCGCAGCAGGGGCGCCAGGGCTGCAGGAGAGGGGACTCGCCTCCGGTAAGTGGCCCGCGGGGGAGGGGGGTGCATTGCGGGCATCACCCCAAGTATGCGGACCCCCTCCCCCCACCCCCCTCTGTCATGCCTTGCTGCCGGCCCGGGCTGCTGTGGGGCTGCTGTGTGTCTCTGCCTGCGTGCCGGTGCTCGCGCATCCTGCTTGCGCGTCCGGGGTTTTCCACCAGCTCCTTGGGGTGGATGTTCAAGCCTTTGGTCTGGGTTCCTCTAGGCCTGAGATTCAGGGACAAGCTCATCACCGATTTTGGTGGCCCTGCTTCGGTGAGGGGAGACATGCTAGCACAGCAGGAAGCGGAGGGACAGATTCCCCGGGCGGTTCTCTCCCCTCTGGGCCCACCCCATGAGTTTCTGGAGTCCTCTGGAACCTTCCCCGGGTCTAGGGAGCCCTCCTTCCAGCAGTCCGCCTGGAGATGGGATTGGAATTGCACATTTAATTTGACCCGAGGGGTCCCTTCCTGCTCTTAGACTGGCTGAGAATGTGTGAGTGTGCTTTACAAAGAGGGGGCGTCCAAATAGGTTTCAGGAGCAGGGTAAGTGATAGAGAACCGACTTCCTAAAACTGCCACAGGCCCCTGTTTTGGACCAAAGGGGTGTGGCAGCAGCTGGGCCACCGGAGGACGCCGGTGGCTGGCACGGGGCGTTCCTGGCGCCCCTTCCTCTGCAGAGAGGGGGGCACGCTGGGTCACTCGGGGTGTCTGGCAGACTCAGTGACTCCCAGGCCTTCGCCCAGAGCTGGGTGCTCCGCCTGTGTCTTAAGGAAGCCCGTGTGTGAAAATGGTTCTTCCCCGTCAATCTGGTCCCGGCTCTGCTCCCTGTCCCGTGACCAAAGCCAGCCTGGCACACGGAGGCTGGAAGTCCGAATGCAGGGGACGGCCCTGCCGCAGGCCGCCCGCTGGGGCCCCGCGGCTGCCAGGCTGCAGATGAGGGCGAGGGCTTTAAGCTGATCGTCTTCTAGGTCTTAGCATGTGTGTTCACTTTGTTCTCAAGCGAACCTGGAGGGTACGGTTTTATGGCTCCATCCCTTTGGCTGCCTTGAAATTTGACCTCCCTTCCCTTTGGTGGGTGGCGCGTCTTGGAGTTCTAGGACTGATCAGATAAATAAAATGTGTCGGTTCCCCCAGGGTGTAGGACCAGAAGATACAATACCTTGGTTTTTCTCTAAGACAGTTTTTGGGGCTGTGTGTGTTTTGTTTTGCTTATTAAGAGTTTATTTTTAAGTAATCTCTGTGTGGGGCTCGAACTCACGACCCCCGCACCAAGAGCTGCATACTCCCCGGACTGACCCAGCCAGGTGTCTGTGGGGCTGTGTGCTCCATGTTCTCTCACTCGGAGCAGGGTGGGGTGGTGGCGTGCCCAAGGCCACAGAACCCATCGGGTGAGTGTCCTCCCCATCCTGTGTCCCCCCACCTCCAGGCCCAGGTGGCCTCTCTAAGGCGGCTTGAGTCCTTAGGGCAGAGGTTAGCTGAGCAGCTCGCAGACTGGGGTGGAAACGGAGTTTTTCTTTTCTTTTTAAATTTTTTAATGTTTGTTTATTTTTGAAGGAGAGAGAGTGTGTGAGCAGGGGAGGGGCAGAGAGAGAGGGAGACAGAATCCGAAGCAGGCTCCAGGCTCCGAGAGGTCAGCACAGAGCCTGACGTGGTGCTCAGAACTCAGACTGTGAGATCAGGACCTGAGCCGAAGTCGGCGTTCCACCGAATGAGCCCCCCAGGCGCCCCCAGAGTTTTTCCTAAAGATGCAGAGTATGGTTATAAAGCATTAATGCATCCGTCCTTCCCGCAGGGGGAGGGGCCCCGGCCTCTCTGTGTTGAACGTCAGTTGCGTGACCCCTCATGCTAGTTTAACTCTCCTGGGTCCACGCTGTGTCTGTGCACTCCCCCGGGGTCCCGGAGCCCGTGGACTGGCGGTGAGAGACTCCGAATCACTCTACCCAAAACAAGTCGTGAGTCAGCCGTGGAGACGAGCCCAGCGAGCAGCCACAGGGAGTCGGGACGGTGCTCTTAACTTTCTGCTTTTAATTACGGCGAAAGACACACAAAATGAAATGTATCATTTTAAGTGTACGGTGTTCAGAAGCTTTCTGTCTTGTAAAACCCAAACTCTGTCCCCGGTCAGTGCCACTTCCTCGCCCCCAGCCCCGGCCGCTTCCACCCTCCTGTCTCTTGGATTTGGCCGCTCTAGGACCTCACAGAAGCAGGATCCTACGGCATGTGGCCTTTTATGACTGGCCGACCTCACCGGGCACGCTGTCCTCAAGTTCCATCCGCATGTGGCAGGTGTCAGAGTTTGCTTCCCTTCGGAGGCAGGATAATGCAGGGTTCAGTTTTAGGAGGGGTTGCTGTGGTTTTGCCCTCGTAGGGAGGAAAAGCCCTCGGTTTTCTAAAGTTGGCAGACTTCCTGCGAAGGAGCGGTGCGAGCACATGTACTGTGGGTTGTTGGACGCCACCAGGTTTGCAGCTTCCGTCCTGTCTGTGCGCTCCGCCTGTCCCCCCTGCCCCGCCCCCTGCCCTCTGGTCGTGACAGCTGTCCTGAGGCCTGACTCTAGATTTGAGGCGTCCGGTGAAACCCCGGAACCGTCACAGGGGCTGTCTCCGTGTCGCCCGTCACCCGGGGCTGCTGTGGGTTTGGCTTGTGTTTCTCTTAATGATCTGACCCCGCGTATTTCTCACGTCGGCCTGGAACTGAGGGTTCTGTGACAGTTTGCCACACGGCCGTCTCCGGTGCTGGAGTTTTCTCGACTTCTGAGGTTTTCATGGTGCAAGGCTTCTGGGGAGACCGGGTGGCCCACCCCCACCGGGTGCGACAGCGTGCAGTGTCTGGCTTGGGGCGGTCTGTGAGCACAGGCCCTTCGGCCTCGAAGCCTGCGGAGGGCAGAGAGACCCCTTCACTCCGTGGACGGTTCCCCAGACCTGCTCCCTGGAGCCCCAAGGCTGTTTGTAAATAGCTGTGCGCTCTCTAGAGCCGGCAGCGGCTTCTAGAGCGAGCCTAAGGAAGTGTGACGCCTCACTTGGCCACCGCCGCGCCTGTCGTGGGCGGGGCGCACCTAGGTTTCAGAGGCCGTGTGTCTATGTGGGTGTGCGCAGGGTTCGGCTTCAGTTAGCTGGGGTGCCCCCGGCACCGGCCCTCTGGAGTCCAGGGGTCGCGTCTAGACACACTGATGCACTCTGCGGCTAGGCGGCGGGGGCGGGGCGGACCAACTAGAGTGGTGTCTCCTGTCTGTTTACCTTCTCCACACTGGGGGTGGGGAGGGGCGAGGGAGGGACCTTTCTAGACTGCTGCCCTCCATTAAAACATTTCCCTGCTGTGCTGGCTTAAACGTGGACCCTTCTTACCGGCTGAAGGGCCGGGCCGTGTGTATGATGGGTGAGGATTGGGATTGGGAAAACAGGCAAGTGCTCCGCTCTAAAGGCCGGCAGAGGGACCTGGTGCAGGGATGGCCTGCGGAAGCACGTCTTTAGCCCTCCCGGGGGCGTGGACAGAGTCGTCCCCTGGGCGGGTGGCTGCTGAGCAGAAACGGCTGTCTAAAGAACTGCTTTTTCAGTTGAACTTGGTGGTGGATTGCTGGGCACCTGCTGGCGGCAGCAGCAGCAGCCAAGCCGGGGAGCGGTGATGGCCGCCGTGTGCGTATTTATGGGAACTGTCCCTTTAAGACAGCCCTCCTTTGTGCGCTGGATGGAGCACATTTCAGCCCCGGCCTTGCCTGCTGGTGAAATCTGGGGAGCTGCATTTAAATAAAGAAAGAAATAGAAGTGTCCCTGGTGTGGCTTTTTCTATTCACATTAGCACAATGGTCCCTTGTTGTTGGGAGCACTTGGATCTCCTTGGTTCTGGTGGAACCCTACAAGGGCCAGGAAGGGCCCATCCTGGACCGACC
>NC_043716.1:55415876-55427615 GCF_006229205.1 Suricata suricatta | reverse complement strand
CCTCCTGGCACAGGAGCCAGCCGGCTGCAGCACGTGGCGGTGGGGGCGGGGAGGAGCTGTTTGCTGCTCTGCCATCTGGCCCATCAGCCCATCTTTTGCAATTTAACCCTCATGGCTTCGAGGGAAAGCCACGGCCTGGAAACGTGCCCTTCCTGGGGCCCAGGCTGCTTTTCCAGCCAACGCAGGGTGCGGGGTGCATGTGACTGTGGCTTCCCAGACCTGGGGGTGGCGGGTGGGGCTCCCCGCTCTGCCTCTCCAGCTGCGGTTTTGATCCTTTTTGCTAGTGAGTGACATGAAGCACTTCCTCTGTGGCGTGCGCTTTCCTCGCGGGCAGAGTGGGAGTGGAGGCAAAGTGCAGGCGCTCATTTCGTCAGGAAGGGACCTGACTGGGCTTGTCCTGGGCTCAGGGAAGGATTGCGCTAGAATAAGGAGATCCAAACCTGCCCTTCTATTTGAAAAGAAAAGTTCTCAGATGGTTTGCTGAGCCAGAAGGCAGCGGCGCTGTGATTTAGGGTGGCCGAGTGTGGGCTGCAGAGTTGCATTTGGAGAGCCTGCGGTTAATGTCAGGGGACATCCCCGTCCACGCGAACACAGGCCTTGTTGATTCTCGCGGCGAATTAGCCAGAAGCTGCTTCCTTCTGACTCCCAGGACACGGAGGGCCCGTCTTTTCTGGTGACTGTAGATTAACATTTTCATTTTTCATTTTAGAAATGGCGGTAGCACCTCTGCGTATTTTTTTTAAAGTATTCAGGAGCACTTGACCCTCCCCCCCTTCCCAGACCCGCTCCCCAGAAGCAGCCGCTAGTAATGAACTTTTTCTGGCTTTGACCTGCTGATTATTTCATTAAAGTCAGAGATGGTCCCTTGACCTCCTCCTCCTCTTCTTCCTCCTCCTCTTCACTCTTTCCCTGTCCATTTAAAAAATTTTTTCTTTAATTTATTTTTGAGAGACAGAGAGAGACAGCATGGGCGGGGGAGGGGCAGAGAGAGAGGGAGACACAGAATCCAAAGCAGGCTCCAGGCTCTGAGCCGTCAGCACAGAGCCTGACGCGGGGCTCGAACCCACGAACCGTGAGATCAGACCTGAGCCGAAGCCAGAAGCCGGATGCTTAACCGACTGAGCCCCCCAGGCGCCCCTCCCTGTCCATTTTTTGGTTCCTTTGCTTTCACCTTTGGAACTTCCGTTCTCGTGTTTACAACCTCACTTTCTTGTTCCTGACTTTCTACCTGCGTCGCTGCTTTTTGTAAGCAGGTGCCTGGGCACCCTCCTCGCCTTTCTACGTGCCCCTCCCCCGGCCTTCGCCGTGGGCGACGCGTGTCGGATCAGCCTCTGCTCGGCGTGTGCAGGTGGACTCTGAAAGTCGACAGGGAGGCGCCGCGCCGTTACAAGCGTGTTCTCGCCGCTCGGCCCAGAGCCTGGTGTGCGAGGGAGCCGATGCCGGCGCCCGGGTCCCGCGGGCTCCCGTCCCCTCCCCCGACTGCTGCCCGCTGTCCCCTCCGGTGTCTTCTCTGTCTCCAGTGGGCGTTCATGTGCCGTCGGGGGAAGGCCCAGGACCCCTCACTCGTCTTCCCGTTCTTCTCTGGGGTGAGGTTCTCGCAGCCCACCGGCCCGCCTCCTGTTCTGACCACGCACGTGACCGCGTGTGCCCCCACGGGCTCCTGGGGGAGCCCCGGCCTGCAAACACGCCTTCCTCCTCCCGAGGGGGCACGGCACGTGCACGTGGAGCCCTCCCGCGTCCGAAAGGATTCTGTTCTGCCCTCCCAGCTGACCGAGAATTAAGTCTAAGGTCAAACTCGTTTTGTGGAGAACCTCCTTCCTGACTCCCAGGACCCACTGGGAACCAGCCACACCCTCCTCTCCCTTCCTGCCCCCGGAGCTTGTAGGATCCTCTTTAATCCTCCAGTTCTTGAATTTTTTTTTCAACTTCTGAATTTTTACAGTGTATGTGTCTCTGATGGGATTTGTAAAAACCTTAGGACACGGAGTCCATCTCTACTGCTGTTTTCAAGTCTTTCTGCTCTGCTCTGCAGGAGTCCCTCACCTTTGTCTGTTAATCCTTTTCCGATGGGGAGGCTGGGGGGCAAAAATGCGTGTAATTTCTAGTGTATTCCTTCATTGTCCCTTTTTCAGGGTTTTCTGTCATCTCAAAGTTTTCTTTTCCTCCACTCCCGAGCGGGCCTTCCGTCCCCTGCCTCGCTGTTTCTCACTGGGGCCGTGGGCGCGGCCCTGCCTGCAGGTGCAGGGCGGACGCAGCGGCAGGTTAAACGGGAGCCCGTCTTGTGGGGCAGGTCTCGTGTGCAGCGGGGCCCGGGCCCACTTTGCCGCAGGTCAGCACCAGGTCCCCTGGCCTGGCTGCTGCCTCAGTGCCCCCGTTTTGCCTCATCTGCACACGGATGTGAAATCCCTGGTGTGCCCGGCACCCCTGCACCTGCGGAGCAGCCCTCCGGAAGGGGTCGGCGCTCTGCTTGCTCCGTCCCAGAAGTTTGTTCCATCGGGGGCCCCTGTCTCCCCGCACGCTGTGATGTTGTAGGTTTAGAGCTGTGTAGAGACTCCTTTACTGTTTCTAAAATAGAACCCTGGAAGGGCGCGGTCCGGCAGCACGTCTGAATTTAGAGCGCAGAAACTAGACTGTGGCCTTGTAGCCACATGGCCCTGTGTCAGCGCCGCCCAGAGCGGTCAGGCGCCCAGGTTCTGAAAACAAAGCAGCCGCAGAGTTTCCATCTGGAATGAGAAAAATCGGTTTCTCGGGGCCATACAGTGCTCTGGAGACATACATTTCCTACCCGATGGCTCTGTTTCTCGTCAGCCTCATTCTGAGGACCTTAGTCTTGCCTGCCTGCCTGGGCAGGGGCCTGGCTGACCTGATTAAGCTGTGTTTGTGGCTTCAAAACCAAAGCCTGATTATTCTCACCACAGGACAGCTATTAAAAATGAACTGTTGCCTCAAATTTTCAAAGCCTATTACGTTAGAATGAATGCTTGTCCTCCAGAACCTCAGGAAATTGTTTCTTAAGAGGACCTTGCAGGCCCCATGGATTAGAAAATCGGCTCCGTGAGATCCGGAAGCGGGAGAGTAAGCTCCTTTCAGCATGTGCTTTTCTCGAGAACAGAGGATCTGTTTTGTGTGCTTCCTCGATGCGGTGTTCACGCTAACCATCGCTGGTTTGTTACCGGTCCCCCCGTTCGTGAGCACAGGGGGAGGGGGAGCATTCCCTCGGGGTTCTCGGACACACAGCAAGGCCACCCCTGGAAGGTGGCGTAGAAACCCTCCAGCCTCTGACGTTTGTGGGACTGCGTGCATCGGTTAGCCAGTGACAGCCCAGCCGCCGCCAGGGCAGCGGAGGGTAAAACGCTACCGCCCGTGCATTTCACACGAGGGAGGCACGGTTCCAGTCCCGTCCTGTGCGAAGACCGGTTGTGACAGCAGGTGCATGTCCTAGAGCATCTTGGGGAAGTTTGAAATTGAGACCCTTTTCTAGAGAAGGGAGTGGGGAGACGGGTCAAAACAGAAGAGCCTCTGACAGAGCCCCCCTTCCCCCTTCCCTTGGTGTAGGCTCGTCACTGCCTGTTGTTTCTCCCTCTTTTGTCGTCTCCCGTGATTCTTATGAAATGTTGGTGGGGAGTAACTGGTCTCTGCGTGCGGCAAGGTGTCAGTATCACAGAGAGTCGTGCGTCCTGCCCTTGGAGGCAGGGCTGGTGTCCCCGCCCCGTGCTGTCCAGGGGAAGTGTGGTATGCCATGGGGGCCCCTGGCGGCTCAGTCGGTTAAGGTCCGACTCTTAGTTTCGGCTCGAGTCACGGTCATGCGGTTTGCAAGTTCGAGCCCCGCTGACTGTGCAGAGCCTGCTTGGGATTCTCTCTCTCTCTCCTTCTGCCCCTTCCTGGCTCATGCTCACACACATGCCTTCTCTCTCTGAAAACAAATAAATAAACATTTAAAAAAATGTGATCTGAGCCGTGTACGCAGTGTTACTTTCTAGTAGCCCAAGTGAGAGCGATTTCAGATAATCTTTTATTGAGTCATGAGTTCAATGTGTAATCGACATAAAATATGATCAAAGAGATAGTTTACCTTTCTGTATGAAGTCTATGCATCCGGTCCATCTCAGACTGATCCAGTCCCGGTTCAGTGCTTGGTGGCCGCATGTGGCCCGTGGCTGGCGTACCACCTGGTGTGGCTCTGAGGCATTTAGGCACCTGCGTGAGCCCATCCGTCCGTCAGGCCGCGTGGGTGCCATTTGCTCTTGCCCCGAGGGAACAGAAGCCAATGCCTTCCGGCTCCCATGAAACGCCAGGTGGGGTTTGGGGCACCTGTCCTGCTGGACCCCATCCTCCCGACAGCCCCACGAAGCCGGTGACTGTGTGCACCTACTTTGCTGCCGACGACTCGCGGCCCAGACAGGCCAAGTGACTTGTGTGAAGTGACCCTGCGTGGTGCGTGGTGGGCCGGGGCCGGGCTTGGAGCTCATCCCTTCCCGATGCCGGCGCGCGTTTTCCCACGGACATGCGGCTTTCCGCAGTGCGTCGGGGGGCGGGGGGGGGGTCCCCTGCAGGCTCTGTCCCACGTCCCTGTGTTTCCAGGCGAGGCAAGGCAGTCTGGGAGGAAGGAGTGCTTCGCCGGGTGCTGTATTCTCAGGCCTGGGGCGCCCGGGGGGCAGTCGGTTGAGCCTCTGACTCGTGATTTCATCTCAGGTCACCATCTCACGGTTCTGGGGATCGTACTGACGGCACAGAGCTTGCTTAGGATTCTCTCCTTTTCTCTCTCAACATAAATAAATCTAAAAACACCATCCTCAACCAGAAGGGTATGAAGCAGAGAGAGAGAAGTCTCATGAGCCAGTCCTCAGAGTTAAGCGCTCAGTCGGGGTACATCCTTCTAGACTGTTTCGTCTCTGTGCGTGCAGCCTCTGTCCCCGCCTCCAGAAACAGCACAGAAGGGTTTATGTCGTTGTGCAGCCGCTGCTGCCTCCCCACCTAAGGTCGTGGTGGAGTGATGCTGGGTTCGGGGCGGGCCCAGCGAGGGAGCCGGGGCCTCGGGAGGCTGGCTCCCCGGGGCCGGAAGGGCCCCCACGGTAAGGCCGCCAACGGCCAGGGCTCGGCCCACCGTCCTCCTCCTTCCCTGGCCAACCTCACCTGACCTCCAGCGGCCTCTCCTCTCCCGTTCCCCTGGCAAGTGCTCGTTCAGCTGAGTGTGTCTCTCGTCGGGGTGCCCTCCCCTGTGAGGCCAATTGAGAGTGGGGGTCCAGCGTGGTCCCCATTTCCCAGATGGGCTTCTAGCTTTTTCCATGGGGTCCTTGTCCTTTTGGGGTCCCTGGGGTCAATTTTTTTTTTTTTGCAAGATGAAGCTTTCCTAGTAACGCTCCCTCCCCCCGACAGTTCCCAGCGACCTGACTGCAGAGGAGCGCCAGGAACTGGAGAACATCCGGCGGAGAAAGCAGGAGCTGCTGGCCGACATTCAGGTAGGCGGTCCCAGCGGGGACACGTGCCCTGTCCCAGGTGTCCCGCACAGAGCTTCCTTGCTGGGTCTTGTGAGTGGACCCCACCACGGCTCGGAGCTGAGCCTGGTTACTGACCGTCACCTTGGCTCCACCGTTGGGAAAATGGAACCTTCGAGGGGTTGGTAAAGGCCCGCCCACCCCCACCCCAGCTGGTCCGCCATCCCAGCTAGGGGACCCCCAAATGGAGCTCGCGGTGCTGAGCGGGCCGCAGTGGGGGCCCGGGTGCTTGGAGCGCGGGCTTCAGGTTCGGCTAGGCCGGCGTCCGGTCCTGGCGCTGCGTCTTTCTGGAGCAGTGACCTCAGACGGGAGGATTCGGGCTCCTTGAACTTCGGCTTTCTCATCCGTAAGATAAGAATGACCACACGTGCTGACAGGCTGCCGTAAGGGCTGAGTGAGGTCCTGAGGTCCTGTTGGTGCGGGACCTCATGCAGCTGCCCGTCCCCAGGAGACGCTGCTCTCTCACCAGAGGGTCTCCCAGTTCCTTGGCGCAGCTGCCACGCTTTGCAGAAACGAGTCCCAGAAGCCCTTGGTTGGGTTATTGCAGTCCTCGGGCAGCACCTGTTATTCTGGGAGAATTCTTAGTAAAACACTTGGGAGCTCAGGGGTGGGGGCAGGAAGGAGGGGACAGCCCTGTGGCCCCGGAGCGGCAGAGGAGGGGAGGAAAGGCTGCCTGGCTGTTGGAGTCAGCACATTTTGATGATCTGCCCAAGTTCTTCGGTTCCTGCTTCACTGATAAACGCCGGGAAGTCTGAGCGGAAGTAGTTCACTCCAAGGTCACCCCGTGTCCTTTCTGAGTGCGCCCACCTGCCTGCGTTGTGAAGGCTGGGGCGTGTGATGGACATTCCCTCTGGCGGCCGCTTGGCGGCAGTGTCGGCCCAGGCCACGCACTGCCGGCCCCGCTGCCCCGAGCTCCCAGCAGCCTCGCTGGGCAGGCTGCACCCAGGCTCTGAGCGGCCGGAAGGGACTTGCACGTGTTACACAGCATCTGCGATTAGAAAGTCCTTCCCTAGACCATCAGCCCCTTGAGGTCAGGGGCCTATTTCACCTGTTTCCCTCAGATGTTTACTTCCTGGCAGGAGCTCAGGAAATACTTGTCGAATAGATGCGTTTCCTACCATCTCTTTCCACATTAAGGATTTTTTTTCCTGGCGTGTCTTACTTTATCTCGTTCTGGTGTATTTGCTCTTGTTTTGGTTGGAGGGAGTTCTGGGAGACGCACCAGCCCCTCCTGGTAACTCCGGACACTCTGTCTTGTAGAGGCTGAAGGATGAGATAGCAGAGGTGGCCAACGAGATTGAAAACCTGGGGTCCACGGAAGAACGGTGAGTCTGTCCGGCCCGTGCTGGTGGCACACGAACGGAGAAGGCGTGTGTCTGTCCTGGGTCCTCAGCATGCACGCGCACCGCCTTGCGTCCTCCCCCTGCAGGGCAGGGGCGCTGACGGTGGGGGCCTTCCTCATGGCTGCAGAGAACTCCCGAGGCCCCCGAAGGCTGAAACGGCCTTTAACTGACCATGTTCACTGCCCGTGGTGTTTCCTGTTAGAGTTTCTGTTTTCCCTTGGGCCAAGGGAAAGCTTAGCACCGCTCCCCCCGTCTCCAGAGAGAAGGGCGCGTAGACAGGACAGGATAGCGCAGCACCCGGAGTGTTTGAAGGGTCACCACGGGAAGCGCCAGAGTTTCATTTTGAATGGGGTTCCCAGACCGTTGTCTAAGTCCCCTGTGCGGTAACTGGGCTGTTTCTAACTCACTACGTGTCTGTATTTTTCTAAGCCTAAGTCCCCTGTCTGGCTTCCTAAGACCATTTGATTTGCTCTTTCAAGCGGGTGTGGGCCGTGCTGTTAAGAGAGGAGTGAAGCCCGGGTTCTGCGGAAGGTGACCCGCTCAGCCCTTCTGGGCCCCGTGCTGTCCCTTGGGGACAGATTCGTGTGTCTGAAACAGGGTCTGTCTCCAGAATATACATGTAAAGAACACATGCAAATCAGTAAGGAGAAGACAGCCTGGACAAGAGGGGGCCCGGGGGCCCTGGTGTGGCAGGCGCTGGCGAGAGAGGCGTGGCCGTGGGGAAGCGCGTGGCACATCCCTGTAATGTGAGACAGACGCGCGTGCCGCGGCGGCAGGTCGATGCTCGGCGCTCACTGTGGGAGGGCCTGCCGCCTTCTGTCGCCCCGCGGTGCCGGCAGGTGAAGGGACAGCCCAGTGAGGGGAGGGACGGCGAGCTCCCGCCGCACGCCCTCGCTGGGGCTGCAGATGCCCCGCAGCTGGCGGCGGCGGTGGCCGCGCGGCCTCGGAGCTCAGGAAGAAATCATTCAAACGCACAGTGAAGAAGGGTGTGTTGTGTGGTCTGTAGGTGCTCCCTTAATAAAGTTTCTTAAATGATCACGTGAAAAAAACTCCAAAAAAACAGTGGGGTAGAAGGAGCAGGTGAGCCGGGGTCAGGGTCAGGGCTCCTGCCGGCCCTGCACGCAGACCTGCACGCTCCCGTGCTCCCCTGGGTAGCATCGCCCGACACCCCTGTGCTGCCGGGGTGGGGCCTCCCACAGCTCCCCGACGCCCGGAGCCCTCACGCGGCCGTGCCGCTTGCCTCACAGGAAGAACATGCAGAGGAACAAGCAGGTGGCCATGGGCAGGAAGAAGTTTAACATGGACCCGAAAAAGGTAAGGGTGCTGCTGCCAGAGCCTCGGGCCCTGCGCTGGGGACCAACGCTGCCCTCCTGTGGGGCCCAGGTCACACGTCCGTGCTCCGCCCCAGCTCAGCCGGGCCCCTGACCCTGTGTGTCCCGAGTGCCCGCCCCCGTTCTTCCTCCACCCTTCCCCTCCCTTCTAGATGTTTCCTGGGTGAGCGTCCTTGGCATCTCTGTGGCCTTCCTTTCTAGGGGATCCAGTTCCTGATAGAGAACGACCTGCTGAAGAACACGTGTGAGGACATCGCCCAGTTCCTGTACAAGGGGGAGGGCCTCAACAAGACCGCCATCGGGGACTACCTGGGCGAGAGGTGAGGCTGCCAGCGCCCGGAGCCCCAGAGGAGGGCGCGGTCCACGGCACCCGGAGGTTCTCCTGGGGAGCGGTGGCTGGTGTCGCGGTGGCCCGGGGACAGAGGACGCGGGGCACCCGGCGCGGAAGCCGCCTGGCCGGGGACAGCCTGGGCGCAGGGTCGGTGCCTGATTTCTGCTTCCTCCCCCTCCCCCATCTTTTCTTTTTATTGATAGAGACGAGTTTAATATTCAGGTTCTCCATGCGTTTGTGGAGTTGCACGAGTTCACCGACCTTAACCTTGTCCAGGCGTTACGGTGAGTGAGTCTGAGGAGGGCGCCCTGGAAGGTACGGGAGGCAGGTCTCCGATCCTGTGTCCTGTCCGTGTGGCGTTTTAGAAACAGGATGTGTCTGGGGGCGGCAGGGGTGGGGTGGGGGGTGAATATCCTGGAAGATCTTAAAGGAAAGCAGCCTAAGAGCCTGTGACTCAAATGATTTGGTAAAGAGAATTGAATTATAGTCTTAAGAGCGTATTTGCCAAAACCTCCCTCATGTCTTTTGTTTGGGTAATTTCATTGGAAATTGGTGAATATTTCAATTTTGAGGTTTTTTTTCTTTTACTTAAAAAATTGTTTTTTGACATTTATTCATTTTTAAAAGAGTGTGAGCAGGGGAGGGGCAGAGAGCAAGGGAGACACGGAATCCAAAGTGGGCTCCAGGCTCCAAGCTGTCAGCACAGAGCCCGACGTGGGGCTCGAACCCACAAACTGTGAGATCGTGACCTGAGCCGAAGTCGGACGCAGCCGACTGAGCAGCCCAGGCGCCCTGTGAAATTTTTTTTCTAATTTTCCGGCTGGAAACCCCTTTAATTCCCCGTCCTAGAATAGGAAGTGGGTAGTTACCCACTCCAGCAGCCGCGGGTTTCCCTTTGCCCCTCGGGATTCACATCCACCGGGAGTGTTAACAGCCATCCCGGGAGCAGCGAGGGTCTCCCCGAGCCCCTGCCCAGTGACCCAGCTGTCCCCCCACCACTCAGACCCCAGCCCGGTGACACCGCTGTCCCCCCACTCAGGCACCAGCCCAGTGACACGGCTGTCCCCCCCCCGCAGCCCCTGCCCCGTGACCCAGCTGTCCCCCTCCCCCCAGGCAGTTCCTGTGGAGCTTCCGGCTGCCGGGAGAGGCCCAGAAGATCGACCGCATGATGGAGGCGTTCGCCCAGCGGTACTGCCAGTGCAACAGCGGCGTGTTCCAGTCCACGGGTAGGTGGGCCTGCGCCCCGCGCTGACCGCTGCCCCACACGAGAGCCCTTCTCAGCTTGAGACAGTTTCTAGAACGAACGGTCCATGCTGAGAGTGTGGACTTAAACGTTGGTGACGAGAGTAAAAGGTCCAGAATGATCCAGAAGTCCGGGGAGGAGTAATGAGGGGGCGGGGGTGTGCGTGTCGTAGTGTCTGTGAGTTAGGCAGCGCGCACCTGTTAAAAATCACGCGCTTCGTCTCTGTGGCTGGCCCGTTTTGTAACCAGCTGTTAGGGAAGTGCAGCCTGGGAAACCCAGCCAGTGACACTGTGGCACCGCTGTGACACCGTGGTGTGGCGATGGGTGCGTAACAGGCAGTGCATGGTGCCCCTGCAGCTATTGGAGCGCGGTGCGCCCGCTCTGCCTCAGGGAGCGCAGACCCCAGCTCCGCCTCAGGGAGCACGAACCCCAGCTCCGCCTCAGGGAGCACGGTTCCCCCAGCTCCGCCTCAGAGAGCGCGGTTCCCCCAGGTCCGCCTCAGGGAGCACAAACCCCAGCTCCGCCTCAGGGAGCACGGTTCCCCCAGGTCCGCCTCAGGGAGCACAAACCCCAGCTCCACCTCAGGGAGCACGGTTCCCCCAGCTCCGCCTCAGGGAGCACAAACCCCAGCTCCACCTCAGGGAGTGCGGTTCCCCCAGCTCCGCCTCAGGGAGCACGGTTCCCCCAGCTCCACCTCAGGGAGTGCGGTTCCCCCAGCTCCGCCTCAGGGAGCACGAACGCCAGCTCCTCCTCAGGGAGCGGGGTTCCCCCAGCTCTGCCTCAGTGTAGGAAAAAGAATTAAAAAATTAGCATTACAGGTACAAAAAGAGGTTTTATGGACCTGAGAGAATGCTAGCGATCAGCCAAATGGCAGCATTCAGACCTGCCTGTCTGTCCGACTCGGGTCTCGTCAGGGGTCCGCACTGACTGCATTAGTCATGTGCTGCTGGTGGCACCGCGTTCGTGGAGTAAAGCGACCTAAGTCATCACCAGGCGGTGGGATTAGAGGTATTTCGTGTTTTCTTCTCTACACGCCGTGTTGTTCCTCGGCTTGTCTGCAGTGAACCTGTTCTCCTTTGAACCGGAAACATAATCCCCTTAGGGCCTGAGCAGGTGCTGCAGGTCTGTGCCCGGCCCTTAGCGGTCGGCGGTGTGTGACTGCCGGTCGGGGGGCGTCAGCACGTGGAGCGGTCTCCATCCTGCGCGAGCGAGTCTTGCGTTCCTGATCTCATCGGCTGTTTCTTGTTCCTTTGGGGGGGATGTTTCTGATCTTTTTTTTTTTTTTTTTTTGCTCTTTTCTCTAGACACTTGTTACGTGCTCTCCTTTGCCATCATCATGCTGAACACCAGCCTGCACAACCCCAACGTCAAGGACAAGCCCACCGTGGAGAGGTTCGTCGCCATGAACCGCGGCATCAACGACGGAGGAGACCTGCCCGAGGAGCTGCTCCGGGTGAGGGCGCCCGGGCCGGGGCGGGGCGGGGCCGGGGGGCAGACCCGGGGCCCTCCGAGGGTCTCCTCGGAAAGGCCCCTGACGTGTGAGACGCCGGCGGGGCTCGGTGGGCGCGGGCCGGCGGTTGATGAGCCTGGGCCTCCCCGCCAGGGGCAAGTCGGGCTCCTTTCTGGCTTGCTTGTCCGCGAGGCACCGTATTTATTTTGTCTCCGAGCCGCCCGAAGGCAGCACCGGTCCTGCGCTCCTGTCTGGGCGCCTGACAGACGTGCGGCGCACGCTCGGCACCTGCTCGTGGCGTGACTGGGGGGCGGGGAGGAGGCGCCCCTGGAACCAGAGGCATGCAGTGTCGTCCCTCACCCCAGAATCTGTACGAGAGCATCAAGAACGAGCCCTTTAAGATCCCAGAGGACGACGGGAACGACCTCACGCACACCTTCTTCAACCCGGACCGGGAGGGCTGGCTGCTGAAGCTGGGTGAGCGGCGCGCTCCCGGAGGGCCGCGCGCGCTGTGGGGCCCGGGGGCGGCGACGGGGGGCTCCGTCC
>NC_043716.1:55400983-55415776 GCF_006229205.1 Suricata suricatta | reverse complement strand
GGCCTGCGCTCCACGGTCTCCTCTGGGAGTGACGGCGCGGGGCCTGTTTCCAGGCGGTTCCCGGGGGGCCTGGTCCTTTCCCTTTCTCCGCCCTCTCGGACCCTTGGGAGGGCGGCCGGCGGTGTCGCCTCTGTACCTGCCGTCACGCCGTCACACTGATCGCTCCTGGTGCTCCCACCTGCCCCGCCCCGGCGCGTCCTCACCTCCCCCTGCATCTGGCTCCCCACGGGCAGTGTGCATGGCAAACCCGAGCCCTTGGCTGCCGCGCCACCCATGGCCGTCCCCTCACCCGCGGGCAGTAGCTCCCGCCCCCACCCCCGCCTCGCCAAGCCGCATCAGCCGCCTTCATGGTTTCACTCATTCCAAACAAGAAAAAAGAGATTCCTCTTCCCTCGGCCAGAAGTGAGGCTGTGCGGCTGGGGTCTGTGCTCCTGCCTCCGGTGCTGGAGACAAGTCACCAGCAGGAGACCCAGGGTGTTCGTGGCACTCGTGCCCACACGTGCTTACGTCACCGTTCCAGAGCACACAGAGCCCCTGGCCGTGGTCACAGAGCGTGTTGGCCCTGAGAGAACCCACACCCGTTTCCTCCCACCTCTGCCTTTGATGCACGGCCCCTCCTCACAGGAGGCGTTCTTAGAAGGACCCCTCTGCCGATTCAGCCGCTGGTCCCGGGGAAGTTAGGAGCCGTTGCTCTCTTGCTCAGACTGCCGCCCCTGGGAGCCGCTGAGACGGAATCTTGAATCTCGAACTCGTCCAGGCAGCGACAGGACTTAGATTCCCTTGGAAAAGCGTGTCCCAGGCCCTACCGTTCCTCTCCCGACTGACTTTATCACTTCTCCTCAAGGCACCGGTCAGAGCCTTGGCCGTCCCTCGAGTCAGTGACGGGAACGCTCCGAGGTCGCTCCCCCCGGGGCCCGCCGTCCTGCTGTCCTTACTGCCTGGCGGCCGGCTCCGAGGAAGCCCACTGGGAGCCGGAAAGCACACCCAAGCCCGGATCTCCTTCCCCGCCAGTGAAATTTGTTGAAATGCTAATGCTGAGGGTTGGCTCTGACAGCCCGGCGCTAAAATTAGAACCTCGAGAGAGGATCTTGGCTCCTGCGGCAGGATGGCATGTAAATTCATGAGGCGTCCTGTATTTTTAAAAGGAGAAAACATGAACGGAACGAGGGACTTGTTCTCAGGTCCTCGGATTACCTTCTGGGAACCTCCTCCAAGCCAGGAGCTGTTCACACCGCGTTCCCATCAAGGCCACCTAGGCCCCCTCCCCCCACCCCCACCGTGTCCTCACAGGCGGCGGAAGGCGGGGGCCCAGCCGCCCGCAGCGCTGTGTGTGTGTTTGCATACGGCCACCAGGATGTGTGTTCTCGTGCGCACACGTGTGTACGTACGCATTCGTAGGAACACGCGTGCGCATCCTTACACGCCTTTCCCTCGTGGTCAGCGTCTGAAGGAAGAGGTCACGTGGGCCCCAAAGCAGTCAGCACCCTCTTAGCTCTGGGTCCCAGGTGGGTCACCGATAAGTGTCAGCTCTGTGAGAACTGGCCTGCGGCGCGTGGGGGCCCGGGTCTCGGCGGTGCCGCAGACCTCGCCCTCACCCCCGGCCCCCCAGCCCCGTGGCCTGTGCCCTCCTGCTGCTTACAGATCTGGGCTCCCCCAGGCAGACGCGAATGACTGATAACATTGCATTTAAAGATGAAAGAGTTGGGTTTAATTTCTTGGTTTTAATTTTCTTTTCTCCCTCATTTGTATGTTTCCATGATTTTGGCTCTCCTTTTCCTTGTCCCAAACTCCAGGAGGTATGTAACCCCCCCGCTCCCAGCCTGCTCGCTCGCTCTGCCAAGGCCACTTTACTCGCTGCAGCGTTTTCCTTATTTCGTTATTTTTGGTTCTTTTGTTTCTTTAATTGCTGGTGGCAGTGTTAACGCCGCTTCTAACTTGCCGTACAGTCCCTAGGGAACCGGTCAGGCGCAGGGTCGTGTTTCCCCTTGAGGACGAGGGCGTGGCGGTCAGGCAGCGAGGGGCCAGGCCGTGGGGGCCTGAGAACGCTCCTGCGCTGGCGACGCTGGACCGCCTGTGAAGGGTGGGCTTATCAGAGCAGAGGAAGAGCCCGCTGGCTTCTCCCTCGGAACGTGGGCCAGGCGTCTTCTCTGGGTGGTGCGTTCAAATCGACACCCGTGAATTACCGTAATTTCTCAGGCAGAGAAGAGGAGGCGGGGGAAGGGGTGGCCTCCCAGCGCCCCGAGCTCCTGACTCGTCCTAACCAGGAGGCGTGCCAGGGCAAGAAGTAGGCGCTTGGCACGTCCGTGTTCACACGGAACAGGGAGATGGCATCTCCTAAACTCAACGCGATGCCCACTTCGGGGGAGAAACAAAAAGACAAAAACCAAAAGCCCCACCCGGAAGTCCTGGGGTTACCGGCGGCATTATGACCATGGCTCCGAAGCTCGTGTTTTGTTTTTCTCCCCCCCGCCCCCCCCCCCGAGGATTACCGTCAAAGACCCAAAATTGGCCTCCTGGCCACGTTGCTGGTATCTCCTCTCCATTTGCCGATTTGGGGAATATGTTTTTCCTAGAGGAGGAGCACCTCAGGCGGGCACCCGGCATCACTCCAGCGGGAGCTGCACGTAGAACAGCCCCGACGCTGACATTCGCTAGAACCTTCCGGGGGCCTGTCAGCTGTAGGGAGGAGGGCGCCCGGCCTCTATGTGGGGGCGGGTGGTGTCCTGAGTTCCACAGGGACTGTCCCAGGTGCGCACATTGGTCTGTCTGCTTGTTTCATGTCTGTTTTTTCCCATGCGGAGGCGCCCCCGGGGCCCCGGGACCCATCATAGCAGGGTCTCTGTGACGCACCAGGTCAGGGTCAACCTTCCACAATCACGGAGGGCAGCTTCCGGCTTTGCTTTTCCTACTAGATTTCCCTCCACCTTCCTCCTTCCTTCCACATCTGCCCCTCCCTCCGTGCCCCCCGGGTGGCGGTCCTGTGGGGGACGCATGGGAGTTGTCCGCATGGCCGAGGTGTCCTGTGTGCAGAGCCCTGCTCGGGGATGATGGCCCAGGGGGCAGAAGAGCCCGTTTCTTAGGCCCTGGAGTGGGGGAGGGGGTTTCCTTTTTTATAACGGATCGGCTCCCGTTCTAAATACGTTTCCTTGTTTTCTTTCTCTTCCTCATTTGTTTTGACGCTGCCCAGCCTTTCCCGTGTTCCACATGCATGTCCTGTTTCCATCTGTGGTTTTTCTTTTCGATTCATGCCCTAGGGCCTTAGGGACCAGAGGCCCGTGCTCCCCTGCACTGGCAGACGTCTGCGGCGGTGGGCACCGCTCGGTGCTGGCCCGGGTTCCCCGCCGGTGGGCAGCATGTGCTGGCTGACAGAGCCCCTCGTGAGCTGGGTCCTTGCTGTTTAGAGCCGTGGCGCTTGGGGCTTGCGCTCTTAACTTCCCCGAGGGTCCGCGCCCCCACACAAAGCCAGGAAAGGGACCGAAAAGCCCAGCAGCCCCTCCACCCGATGCTGGCACCAGTGCCGGTCACGCCATCTCCACGGCCTCACGTGTCCTGCTCCAGCCGTCGGGAGACCCGGGGCGAGCCCACGGGCACGTCCTGGTCCTGGTCGCGCAGCCTGTCCCGGCACCCTGCCCTTTGCTCAGCCGCCTGAGACAGGGGCACGAGAGCCCTGAGCCCCAGAGGCTCCTTGAGCACCGGGGCGGCGATGCCCTCTGCGGGGCAAATCTCAGCGAGGGCACGCACTGCCCGGGCAGCAAGAGTGCTTCTAAAATGGCACACGCGTGTCACAGCACGAGAAGGCGTAGCTCGTGTGTGGGTCACGTCCAGAAAGCTGCCCCTCGTCCCAGTGTGCGCAGGGGCGGGACCAGGCTGACTCACGGCCGTGCGGGGCGACAGACATGGCCTCACTGAAACTGCTGGCAGATAAACCTCCCTCCCAAGCGTCCCCCTCGGCATAGGACGGGGCCCCGCATTGTGGTGTCACTGACACGTGGCGTTGGTGAAGGGGCCGCTGCTGTTAGTGCCCCTCTGGCCGTCGGCCTCCTCTAGCTCATTGTGTCCAGAGCCTCGGGGGGGGGGGAGGTCGGGGCCCGGCCTCATCCAGGACTCCGGGGAAACGCCATTCGGAGGCATCGGCCAGGAAGCCAGGAAGCCCGTGTAGAAATTCACTCTAATCCGGAAGGTGGGGTAGAGGGTGAAACCACAGGACCTGGGGTCCCACGTTCCAGCAAGGCACGTAGACTTGAGTGGGAAAGGGTAACACATCTTAGTCCCCCTTCACCCCTCCTGCCACCCTCTGAAGAGCCCGCCCACGTGTCCCCTGGGCCGGGTGACCTGGCAGTAGTGTAGTTCGGACCGGGGCTGACCTCTCTCTCCTGTCTCCTCTGTCGGCCTGTTCCCACCACACCGGTGGGCTTCTGCCGGCGCGCCCCCAGCCTGGTCAGACCCTCAGGCTTGTCCTGTTGTCCCCCTTGCCTGGCACTGCTCCCCGAAACCACGCTCTCATCCCCCATCCTGAGCCCGCCGCCCGGGGCCACCCGACCCCGGGCACTCCTCCCCGAAGCCACGCTCTCACCGCCCCCCCCCAGCTCGCATCGCCACAGGGGGTCCACCCGACCCTGGCCACTGCTCCCCAAAGCCACGCTCTCATCCGCCCCTCCCCCCCCCCAGCTCGCGTCACCACAGGGGGCCACCTGACCCGCTTGCTCTGCCTGTCCCCGCAGACTTTCATTCTGTGAAAGAGGCGCTTCTGTCCTGGCTCTGTGTCTTGTTACCGATGTGAACTTTGCCATGGTCTCCATGTGCCGCCAGTGCCTGCCCCTCGCTTCCTTCTCCCTCGTGCTCTTCGAGCGGGGGTTCCGTGCACTGTGACGCCCGCAGGGCCTGCCGGCCGCCTGTCGGACACACGTCTCTCTTTGCAGGTGGCAGAGTCAAGACCTGGAAAAGGCGCTGGTTCATTCTGACTGACAACTGCCTTTACTACTTTGAATACACGACGGTGAGCATCTGCTGGTGGCGGTGGGATGGGGGGCCAGGCTTCCGTGTCCCCAAGGCTCGGGGCAGACGGGGTTGCAGGCGGCCGTAGGGGGGACGGTGAGAGGGGACCTGAGGTGAAGAGGAGGAGCCAGGACAGGCCCCGGGGTCGGCAGCCCTGAAGACAGCGTGGCTGGGAGCCCATGCGCAGCTCTGGATGGGGCGGGAGAAGCCTGACAGGACACGTGGCCTCAGAGATGGGGCTCAGAGCCCCGTTTGAGAGCGTGAACTTGGGTTAGGTGCCAGGGAAGCGCTTGTGGCCTCTTTGAAAGGGAGGTGGAGAAAGTCGTGTTGTGGAGGATTCAGACTTTCTGGTTTGGGGAGAAACAGTCTAGGAGGTGAAAGGCCTGGTCGAGGAGAAAGGAGTGGAATGGGCTTGGGGAAGCTGGAAGTCACTTGGGGTTTTCAGTGGAAGTTTCCTTGGGTCGTGGGGGTGTGGTGGGGCCAGCGGGAGCAGAGTACATGTAAGTCTCTCTCTCACTCTTTTAATGTTTATTCTTGAGAGAGAGAGAGAGACAGAGACAGTGTGAGCAGGGGAGGAGCAGAGAGAGAGGGAGACACAGAATCTGAAGCAGCTCCAGGCTCTGAGCTGTCGGCACAGAGCCCAATGCGGGGCTTGAACCCATGAACCTCAAGATCATGGCCTGAGCTAGAGTCGGACCCTCAACCGACTGAACCCCCTAGGTGCCCAAATCTCTTTTATAAGAGGCTTTGAGAATAAAAATTCTAAAGTAAAACCTTTTTTTGAAGCTCCCCCCGATGCAGCCCCCAGAAAGCCTGGCAGGTAGGCTCCCCACCTGTAACAGGATCCTGTGTCATGGCTCTGGTGGGACCTGTGTCCAGGGGAGTCGGGGCAGGTGAGCTGGGACCCCTGGGCTCCTGTTCCGTAGGCAGGTCCTCACCGAGGAAGAGCCGTTGACCCCGCTGAGACAGCGGAGGTCTGGAAGTCTCTCTTCTAGCACATGGAGCACACGGTTACTTAAATTGAAAATGAGTCTGGGACGTAAGCCTGGGAGGAGCCGGGACCCGGGCACGCCCCAGGGCACGCTGCCACGCGGCCGTCTGGTGGTGTCCCCTGGCCGCAGACGCCACCCGCCTGTAGCTCCTCACGCAGCGCACACAGACCTGCCATGATTCGGGCACTCGCTGCGGCGCCGTGAGAGGGAAGCGCTTCTCGTGACACCAGCAGGGACAGAGGCAGGGCTGGGGGCGGGGGAGCGAGAGCGGAGGGGCCCTTCCCTGCCGAGCCCCAGCCGCCCACCCGTGGCCCGGAGTCAGGGGGAAGCAAACCGGGGAGGACACTTTCCCTCTTGTGATTGGCGAGCTGTGAAGTCTGATGCTGGGGAAGGGTTGGTGAAATGGGAAAAGTGAGAAAATGGGCCTCCCTCTCGGCAGCGTCAGGGAAGGTTCCAGACTATAACTCGATTGGGAAACCTGTCCACCGGGGTGGGGGGTGCCCACAAGCATCACCTCTCCCCGAGCAGAAGGAGCCACGCCGATGCTGGACGTTCGCGGCCCCCGCGCAGATCAGGGGCTCGGCAGCTGTCTGATGGCGCTGCCCAGGGCTCGCCGCGCTCTCGTGAGGCCGGGGAAGGGCCCGGAACACAAGTTGTCCGCCCCCCCACCCCCCCCAAGGTTCAGACTGAAAAACAGATAAGAATCGAAATGATACACCTAGAACATAACAGTACGGTCGTAGAGCCTTAGCTTGCGTTATGAACAAGCTACAACTAGGAGGAGAACAGGCTAGCCGCAGGGGGACCCGCCGGCCTAGAGGAAAGGCCGCGGCCGCCCCGGAGCAGTGGCCGCGAGGAGCAGGTGTTAGGCCAGTTAGAGAGGAGGCGCCCAGTTCTGGCGGACGGAGAGGGATGGTTCCAGAACCCGCGTGCTGGCGTCTGCGTGGTCAGGGAGGCCCTGCGTCGTGGGGTCATCCCCTGGGAAAGAAAGGGAGCCTGGATGTGCAGATCAAGAGGGCCCGGAGTCCCAGGAGCATTTGCCTCAGGGAGCTCGGCGCCAGGGCCGAGCCCAGCCCCACGGTTGAACTTGGAACGAAGTCTGGCCGTCGGTTGACTGCATATCCAGGAGAGGGAGGTGTGAAGGTTGACGTCAGACGTCGGGCAGGCGCGTGGGTGTGTGCGTGCGTGTGTGTGTGCGTGTGTGTGCGTGCATGTGTGCGTGCGTGCGTGTGTGCGTGTGTGTGGCAGCCTTCGCCAGCAGGGGCAGTGCTGGAGGGGGGCTGCCGGGGCCGTGGGCACAGCAGGGGTGGCGGCTCCGTTCCGGACGGGAGTTTTAGATGTACGTGGGGTTGTCAGGAAGGCCGTTTCTCTTTGAGGACCGTGCAGGCTGGCGAGGGGGAGAGGGGGCGGGTGGTGAGTAGGCGCACGGGCGGCCCCAGGCATCCAGGGCATGGAGCAGGGCGTCCGGAGCAGGCCAGGGCTTCCTGGGGTTGGTGACACTGGAACACAGGCTGGAGAGACGAGGCGGGAAGCAGGGTAGTGGTCCCGCTTGGGGCCCCCCATGGGCCCTGGCCACAATCTTTCAGGCTCCTCTGGGCGCCTCCTCGCAGAGGCCTCTGGTTACGGGGGCTCCCGTACCCATCCGCTTCTGATCCTTGTCTGATTCTAGAACACAGGGCCTGGGCCCTAGAGCTGATCTGTGAGCTCGAGGTCACGGGGGAGGAGCAGAGGGGCCCCAGGGCGGGGGTTGTGGGTGACGAACGCGGTAGGATGCGTGCTCGCGACGGCAGCAGCGAGGTCCTCTGTCTCCGACTGTTCTGCAGGATAAAGAGCCCCGGGGAATTATCCCGTTGGAGAATCTGAGTATCCGGGAGGTAGAAGACTCCAAAAAACCAGTGAGTGTGGGGAGGGGGAGAGGGGGCTCGGGGACAAAAGCGATGGGTGCCGGCGTTCTGTGAAACAGACGGAGATCGCAAAGACCCGCTGGAAACTGGAAAGTGGCGCCGGGCCTCCGCCGAAGCCTCACTGTAAATTCATCTTTCGTGTTCAGGCCACAGATGAGGCAGTAAACAGCCTCTTCGCTCTGTCCATGTGGCTTCATGTCACGCGGGATGGAATTGTCCCCCCAAAAGGGAGTGGCACACACTCGTGAATGGGCCACTCGTGGGAGGACCCGGACACCTTGCAGACCCCTCTCCTCTGGAGTTCAGAGATGCTGCCGGCGGGGAGTGGGGGGCGAGGGCAGCTTCCGTGTGGCCCCCAGTTCTCCAGGCTTCCGGTCGGTGGGGGCGGGGAGCGGACGTGTGCGTATCTGGCTGGTACCTTCGCTCCTCAGGCTGTTGCTACGCAGCCTGCCTCCCCCAGGTCCCCGCTGCGGGCCCCTCCGCCCCGTAGGAGAACCCGTTCTGCCGTGTTCACGGAGGTCGGAACGAGGGGACTCCAGGGGCAAACTCCCACGGTCTCCATCTGGGTGGGCGGCTCTCTCAGACCTGTGTCGCTCTGCCCCTCTCCTCATTCTCAGAACTGCTTCGAGCTTTACATCCCTGACAACAAAGACCAGGTGATCAAGGCCTGCAAGACGGAGGCCGACGGGCGGGTGGTGGAAGGGAACCACACCGTGTACCGCATCTCCGCCCCGACGCCCGAGGAGAAGGAGGAGTGGATCAAGTGCATCAAGTAGGTGCCCCCGAGGCCCCGGCCGCCCCCGCTGGGGCTCTCCCCTCGCGCGCGGACGCTTAGTTCTTTTTTTACTTCAATTTTATTTATTCTTTATCTTTGTAACGTTTATTTATTTTTGAGAGGGAGGATGAGCAGGGAAGGAACAGGGAGAGAGAGACACACAGAATCTGAAGCAGGCTCCAGGGTCCGAGCTGTCAGCACAGAGCCTGACGCGGGGCTCGAACCCACGAACCACGAGATCATGACCTGAGCCAAAGTCGGCTGTTCAACCGACTGAGCCCCCCAGGCGCCCCTTTTTTTGTTTTAATTTTTTTTTTTAGAGAGAGAGTGTAAGTCGGGGAGGGGCCGAGAGGAGGGGAGAGAGAGAATATTAAGCAGGCTCCAAGCCCAGTGAGGAGCCCAGCACGGGGCCCGATGCCACGACCCTGGGTCACGACCTGAGCCAAAGTCAGGAGCGGACGCTCAGGCGGCTGAGCCCCGCAGGCGCCCTCTCGGGTCCTTTACCGTCCCAGCTCTGCCCCTGCCGCCCGGCTCTCTCCTCCCCTGTGCCAGCTCGGAATCCCCAGGTGACTTCCCCGTGGATCTTTAGATGCTTGGTCGGCAGCACGTTTAGGAGAACCCTCCGATTGAGACTTCCCAAAGTGCACTTTGTAGACCCGAGGAGGGGCAGGTGACAGGCCCACAGGCCCAGGCGCCGCTTGTCCACCTGTCCCCTGTCGTAGGAAGCAGGCCCCGTTTCCAGGACGGCAGCTCAGTGGAGATAGAAGTCCTCACGTTCCGTCATTTCTTAATCCTGGGGGTCCATTTACCGGTGAGGAAATGGAGGACCCCGGAGGTTTGGTGATGTGCCCCAAGTCACATGGTTGCGATCCAGGGTCACGAGACAGACTCGCACCGCTCGCGGCTGTGCTGCGGGGAGGGGAGAGGCTTCTCGGGGTTTCAGAGGTGCAGGCGGCAGTGGCCCATGGGCGGGAGCCGTCCTGACGGGGCGAGCCTCCCCCTGGCCCTGGGGCCTCCGTGGGGCCCCGAGCAGATGGCCTGGCTGCTCCTGTGTGAGACCGTGTCCTTGCTCTCCCTGTCGGGTGATTGGTCCGCCGGCCGCCACCAGCCCTTCCCTTCGTCTGCCCGCTCCTGGGCTCTGTGACCTCCCCTGGAGTCCGGGGTGGGGACGCAGCCCTGACCAGCTGCTCTGGGGCCCTGTGACGGCTCTCTCCACCTGGCCACGGCCTGCTCCTGGGCGAGGAGCACCGTAGTTCAGAGTCTATTTTGGTGTCGCCCCAGTGCAGGTGCTCTGGGCCCAGCCAGGGTCAGACAGCAGAAGGGGGAGTGAAGCCAGGACATCGGACGGTCTCTGGTGGTGAATGGTGGGCTCCCTGGGGACCGGGCACACCTCCTGCCCCTTCCGTGTGATGGGCAGGACCCCCGGGGCACTTCGAGGTGACACTGGGTCATGTGTGGGTGTGCCCAGCCCGCCCGGGGTCCTGCTCCCTTCCTCCCCACTCCACGTGCGGCATCTGCAGGGCCCCTTCCGACCCTCAGCCTGCAGGCGAGGCTCCAGGTCCCTGTGGACACTTGACCATCACTACCAGTAATGAGACGTGAGCACCGGGGACGCGCTGGGCCCCCCGAGTGTACCCGTGCCACTGCTGGTGCGCAGGGTGTTGCCTAACGGGAGTTTAAACAAACACCTCAGAGCCGTCCGGTGAGGTCTGGGCAGAGGAGTGGCCTGCCCTGGGCGTCCTGGCCAGTGCGTGGCCCTCCTCTGCACAGCCCGCACTCTGTTTACCGCATGTCTTACAAAAACCGTTCAGTTCTTGGATCCTTATGAAACTTACCTGTACCATGTGGTCCAAGGGCTGGGACGTGCTCTCTCGGGTGACCAGCCAGCTGTCCCAGGAGCGGCCTCACCGGCCGGCAGCACCCCCGCCCTTACCCGTGCTCCCGTGCGCACCCAGCTTTGGGGCCTGGAGCCCTGCGTGGTCGGGAGCGGCACAGCAGATGTGGTTACGTGGCACCTCCCCCCCCCCGCCGCGCCCACGCCCACGCCGTGCCTCGGTTGTGCCTTTACAGAGTCTGTGCCACAGGCGCCACAGCCGGGAGAGCCGGGCGCCCCATGGGGTCAGGTCCACGGTCGTTCCGTCCTCCGGGGGGGGGGGCGCGCAGCCCCAGTGCACTCACACTGTGCTCCGATGGCACACTCATCCCCTTTTACAGACGGGACCGCCGAGGCGAACCAAATTGTCCGGAGCCCCGGGGGTGGTGCTGGTCCCCAGACTGAGCCCCGTGACTCATGAGCATTCACGCCCTGCGCTCCCGGCCCTTTAACTGATGCCTTCGGAGCAGGTGCCAGGGACCGTCGGTTCCGGGTGCCCCTCGGAGCTGCGGAGATGCTCCTCAGGGACACGTCGCCTCCGGTGGCCAGGCGGCAGGCCGTCCACGGAGCGGTCACTCCCTGGTCAGGTGCAGAGCCAGTGTGCAGATTGCGGTCAGCTCCTGGAGAGCTTCGGGGCGCCCACGCCACAGCCTGCCTGGAAACTGAGGGTGACAGTGACGCAGGGTGGCCCCGCTGCCACCATCCCACACCGTGTCTCTGGAGCAGGGCCAGGACGCACTCAGGCTCCCTCCCCTCCGGGCCATGCACACAGAGAGGCCCGCAGCCACTCCCTGAGGGTCCAGCGGCGGCGTGGGGTGTCTGTCGGCACAGACGGTCTGCCGTAGACAGGTTGGGTGTGTGCTGCCCACGGTCACTGTGGCGCTCAAGGGCCACCCTTGTCCCCCCAGGCCTACAAGTGTGTGACGTGCGGTCCGTAAATCCAAACCCGCTCTGAGCACAAACAGGCCACACGGTTCCGGGATTGCCTTGTCACACGTCCGCGTGTCTCTCTCGAAGCTCGTGTCGTGTGGGCACAGTGAAGGCCGACATCCCTGACCCGGCCTCCGTGATGACAGGCGAGCCGGGCGGGGGGCACAGGTGCTGCTGCGGAAGCCCCAGCCTGGGCTCCTCTCCGTCGGGCCTGTTCTCAGTCTCTTCTGTCTTGTCCCCTCTCTGCGTCCAGAGCGGCCATCAGCAGGGACCCTTTCTATGAGATGCTGGCGGCGC
Source organism: Suricata suricatta (assembly GCF_006229205.1). Taxonomy (NCBI): domain Eukaryota; kingdom Metazoa; phylum Chordata; class Mammalia; order Carnivora; family Herpestidae; genus Suricata; species Suricata suricatta. The sequence goes on along the minus strand of NC_043716.1, from coordinate 55,404,010 downwards.
GGAAGAAGAAAGTCTCCTCCACGAAAAGACACTGAGTCTGCACCGTGAGCGGCCCCGGCGTGCCCCTGGGCTTTCTCTCCCGGCCCCCCACGGCTGGGGGCGGGCTGCGCGTTCCCAGAGACTGGCTTCAGCTCTCGCTGTGTGTGTTCAAGCGGGAGGAGGGGAGGGGAGGCGCAGCCCCAGGGAGAGGGACTGACACCTGTCCGGCACGGAGTCTGAGCCTTTCTTTCTAGAAGGAGCAGAGCCGCGTCCGCAAAGCCGCCTCCTTGCGAGTCTCTCGCGCAGCAGGTCTGACGGCAGAGCTCGAAGCCAACTGTTTACCTCTTGGTCATTTCCCTGTGAAGAAGCCTTCAACCCTGCAGCGTAAATACCCGTATCGATATATTATTATATGTTAAGAAAAACAGCGGAATGGAAGAGAAGCCACGTACTATAAAGATATATTTTTGTTTTTTAAAAGAAAGGAAAAAATAAAAGCAGAGCCGTCAGGCGGTGTCCGGCCCCGTGTGGTGCGGGGGCCTCTCCAGGGGCGGTGGGCCCCCAGGCGGCGGCTGGGGGTAGGGGCTGGCACCTCGAGGTCTCCGGTCCCCGTGTGGGTGGCGCCAAGGGGAGGAGAGGGTCCTGGCCACTCATCTCTCTCCGGATCCTTCCTGTTGGGCTTTAAGATGCAAGGTCAGCATTCTCCCTTGAGCTAAATACCCAGTAACCAAAACTGTGAGGAAGGGAACCCCAGCGAGGTTCCGGGCTGACCTGCTTCTGACTTGGTGGCTCCTCCCGCCTCCCCTCTGCCCCCCACCCCAAGCCTCCTTCCTCGTTTTAGAGGAAGGGGGTCTTACCTGATCACCGTATGTCTTCGGCTTTCTCTGCCTCGAAACTGGCCCCACCCTGGGCGCGTATTGTAGGGGGACCCCCAGAGGGGAAGGGGCCTCCCTGTGCCCGGCGGGGGCAGGCAGAGGGTGACAAGGCCGGCCTCACCCCCCGAGCTCGAGTCGGCCCTGCCCCTGCCGACTTGCAGTGTGACGGGAGCCACGAAAGGCAGGTGACCTGCCGTTCTCTCAGGGACTTCCGGGGCCACTCCTGCCGCTCGTCCAGGCCGCACGGGGCCCGGCTGGGCCGTGCTGGCGCCCCCTACGTGGCCGGGGACCAGGCGGGGCGCACGCTGCCCCACGGGAGAGGGCACGGGGCCCGCGGTCTTCTCGGGCCCCGCCGCCTCCGTCGGAACAGGCTGGCATCTCTGGAAATCGCTTCTGTAAAAGGGCATGAAGGGGGTGCCAGGGAGGGGGACTTTCTGGGGACCCCCACTTGGTGTCGGTCCTGCCGGGGCTCCCGAAGGCGGGGGGGGAGGGGCTGCCGGCCTCCCCAGCCCTGCGGAGCGGCGCCTGCTTCAGTGTTCGTCTATTTATCAGAGGTGTAAATAATCCGTGTATAGCTTTTCTCCTTTTAGATTATTTTGTATTTGTTTAAAAAAATTTTGTCAAAATATAAAGAAATGACTGAAAGTTGTTGACAGCGTTTTTAAAAAATTATAATTATTATTCCAGTTGTTTTTCGTTTGTTTGTTGTTGTTTTTTTTTTTGCGTTGTAACCTAGCGCCAAGGAACTGCAGCGAATAAATTCGACATCCGCCCAGAGCAGCTGGGTCGTGTGTGGCCTCCTTTCTTCCCCGGGACGTGGGCAGGAGGGCCGTGCCCCTCAACCATCCATCTGTCGGTCCCCGCTCTGGCCCCCTTTTGTCTCAGAGAAACAAGTGACAAACCTCCATCTTTGAGCTGAGATCAAGAACGGTGCCCTCAGCGGGTGGAACATGGTTTCGTATTGCCGTTTTCAGACGTGCCCACACGGTGCCCGGGCAGAGTGGCGGTGGGCCCCGGAGCCCGGGACGCGGACGAGCCCGGCCTGCCCCTCACTGGCACCCCTCTCCCCAGAACGGCAGCGCCTTCCCATCCTGGCTTCTCGCGGGTCTGGGGCGCTCAGCCCGCGGACCTTCCCAGTTTCCGCCGGGGTCTGGAGCGGCCGCGTCTCCCAGACCCGTGCGCCACGGCCCCCGGGACGGGCCTCTGGGAGAAGCCGGCGTTCCTGTGCTCACCCGGGGCCAGCGCTGCCCTCCCATCGATGCCAGCCTCCCCGCCATCCTCCCTGGGTTCCCGCAGGGTTTCTCCTGGACCTTCTGTGTCCCGCCTGCCCCCCTGCCCCACCCCTGCAGGCACCCTCCCTTCCGCGTGGGCTCCTCCCACCCACCTGGTCCCTGGACTTCCTACCCCTCCCCCAGCCCCAGGGTCTTCTTGCCCCTCCCCCCACGTCCCGCCAGCACCCTGGACACCCCACCACCATCCACACTACACGCACCCTCTTCTGTTTGGAAAGGAAGACTCTGGTGTACGGCTTGCTGAGTTTTTTGTATGTTTTTTTTTTTTTTAGTTTATTTGGTGGGAGGGGGCAGGGAGAGAGGATCCCCAGCAGGCTGGAGCCCACGAACCCCGGGCTCATGACCTGAGCTAAGAGTTGGCCTGGGCCCCCAGCGCCCCACAGCTCGCTGAGGCTCCCGCAGTCGCACCGAATGTCAGTCTCCCCGGGGGTCTGTCCCCACCCAGGCAGGGCGCCCGAGAGCCTTCCTGGCCCCGTGCTCCAGAAACAGGGAAGGAGGGTCCGTGTGGCCCTGTCCTCGGGGAACTTGGAGATCTGCGCCAGAGGCCCTTCGGGACGGGGCTCCTCCACCACTGGCCGATTTGGGGGCCGTCCACCCTCTAGGTCACATCTCCTAGGGCCCTGGCCTGCAGGACAGGGGACCGAGGCTCAGAGGCTGGACCGACCCTCCCGGGGTAGTGAGGACGTCGTCCGGATCCCAGCACCGCCCCCCCACTTGGCTGAGCCCTGCGGGGCCAAGCGTCCTGCCAGCCTCGCTCTGAATGCGGGGGGCTTCGCCCTGCCTGCCTCTGCCTGGTGGGGCTCAGGGGAGGGCCAAGCAAAGTGGACCGGGGTCTGCTTTGCTTTCCACCTTGGTTGCCAGGAAGCTCAGGGTCGGGGCAC
>NC_043716.1:55387252-55400883 GCF_006229205.1 Suricata suricatta | reverse complement strand
TTCCCCCTCCCCGCTGTACCCCTTTACCCCCCTCCCCGCTGGCTCCCAGCAGCCACCCACCATCTTGTTGTCTGGCAGCCCTGCCGCCCCCACAAGCTCCTGCCGTTGAGACCAGAGAGTCTGCAGCCTGTGCTTTCCCTTCTGGTCACATTTGACCCTTTATCCTATTTTATTACCTTAACATCAGTCTCAACTTGTAAGCTTCTCTGGCTTTGTTTTTTAAGCAGAAATTTATGGGGGCGCCTGGGTGGCTCAGTTGGTTGAACCTCTGACTTGATTTCATCCCAGGTCATATTTTCATGGTCCTGAGATCAAGCCCCACATCAGGGTCCATGCTGACAGCACAGAGCCTGCATGGGATTCTCTCCCTCTCTCTCGCTGCCCCTCCCCTGCTTGTGCTCGTCCTCTCTCTCCCTCTCTCTCTCTCTCTCTCTCTCTCTCTCTCTCTCTCTCTCTCTCTCACACACACACACACACACACACACACACACCCAGACACACACACACAATAAACTTTAAGAAATGACGATGTGATTCTGAGAACTGAAGGCAGAGAGCACTTCCCGAGGGCCGTGCACGGACAGGACGTGGGCCAGACCACGCCAGCCCGTCTCTCCGGGGAGCACTTCCCTCGCCGCCCCGGGGCTGCTCCCCGGTGCCCACCGCTGGCAGGGCCGACCCAGCATCGAACCCGGGCGTCGCCTCGCCGGAGGGGCCTGGCCGCCCGTGTGCCCGGAGCCCGCGGCAGGAAGGGGCCGTTGGAAACGGAGGCAGGTGTCTCTGTGACGAGGCTGCCCGGCGTGGAAGGGGCCACGGGGATGGAGCCCTTCTTTCCTGACCGCAGCACAGGACACGTGGGACACGTGTGGCTGCACAGTGCCGCCAGCGCTGCGGCCACCAGCTCCGCCAGAGCCAGACGGCCGTGGGCGTCGGCCGGTCTCTTCGGCGCTCAAGCTGGTCTGTCCCGAGGCCCCGCAGCACCCATAGAAGACACCCTTCCCTTCTAGGTCAGACGGGTCTCCTGTTTGCCGAACGAGGTAGAGACTCCACCTGCTGACCGGAGCTCTGATCTTGACAAATCAGCCCCCCATCATGACGCATTCTCGGGGTGCGCGGGGAAGCCCCCGTCTGCCCAGAGCTTGTGTGCGCGCATCCGCCAGGCCCCTCCGTGAGGCTAACGCGAGCTACAGAGCGTCTCCACGGAAAATGACACGGAAGGCCCCAAGTGCAGAGTCAATGGCGTCCCCGTCCTGAGCCCCTCGGTGGGCTCCCGGTGGCAGAGCCCTGGTCCCAGGCCACCCACGCTTTCTGGGGCCCATGGGGGCCCTCACGGAACTGGAGACTGGGAAGCATTTCCATCTGCGCACGGTTCACATCTTCATTGCAGGTCTGTTCCCTGCGGGATCTCCGCCTGCTGGCCAGCCCGTCCCTGGGAGGCCCTCCTGCCTTCCCGCTCTGTCCCCACAGGCCGGGTGCGGGGAGACAGAGGGCATGGGAGGAGGCAAGCTCTCCTGCGTGCCTGGAGAGCCCGGACCAGTGCAGTCGGCAGAGGAGACACCAGCAGCCACCCTGAGAGGAGGCGTCTGCCGAAACCGCACCTGCCAAGCATGTAGGTGCAGAGCTGGAGCCGTAGCTGCCTGGAACCCGGAGGTGGCACCGCTTTCCCCGGGCAGCTGTGTGACGCCGCTGACACCCAGACGGCCGGGAACCCCAGAATCGTGCGACGCCCCCGGGACTCGGACGCTCGGAGACTTGGCGTGCCACCTTCTCGGGGCTGGTGGCGCCCTCCCTTAGGGACCGCAGGAGGGCGTGGGCTCCGTCTAGCACGTGCCCAGCTTCCCAAGTGACGGCGCATCGGCCTGCCTCAGGGCGCGCGCCGGCCCCGCAGGCATCAGTGGAGACACGCTGAACTTCGGGGACACCGTGGACCCAGAATCCAGAGAACCTACAGACACCGAAGGTCGGGGGGAGGCGTGCCGAGGAGACTAGGAGACGGCTCATTGACCCCGGGCTGAAATAGAAGCAAGCAAGCAAGGTGTTAGTGCAAGTCCCCGGGATGATCCGTCGGAGGGGAGCGGTCCGTGCCCCGGGGGCACCTGTGCCCGGTCAGAGGTGAGCGCAGGTGCCGGGCAGACGGTGCGCCTGCGTGCAGGGGTGGGCATCTGTTGGCTCGTGTGTGGTGCTTAAGCGTCCCGGCGCTAATGACTTCACCTTCAGCTTCTGATCGCAGGGCGGGGTCCGGAAAGGTCCAGGGGGCGTCTCGAATGTAAGCACTCTGTCCCCATGGAGTTGGGGTGCGTCGCGCTCCTGGCACACGTGGATGTATTCACTAATGTGGAAGCCCCCTGAACCCCATATTTTTGGGATTTTCTGGAGGCTTCCTCACGTAGGCCTGATCAGTCACTCCCCCTTCCCAGCCCCCTCGCCTCTCCCTGCAGGATGTGGGGGGCGGGGCTGAAAGGTCTAAGCTTCTGGTCCCGGCGTGGTCTGTCTGGGGGCCAACTCTGTCGCAGAGAAGGTCCAACTCTTCCCTTCAGGTCTGATCCATTTTGAGTTAATTTTTACATGCGGTGTCAGGTGAGGCTTCAAGCAGCACCTGCGTCTCGTCCTGGTCTGAGGAGAAAAGTGTTCTGTTTCGTCATTGGCTGCGGTGTTAGCCGTGGGGGTTTCAGAGAGCCCTCCATCAGGTCGGAGATGCTTCCGGGGTCCCTGGCTTGCTGAGAGTTTTCATCATGGATGCGTGCTGAATTTTGTCAGACGGCTTTTGTGCACACACACGGTTGCTCATGTGACTTTTCTCTTTTCGTTCTGTTAGTCCAGTGGTTACAGCAAATAACGGTGGTAAGTCAACTTTGCGTCTCTGGGGTAAAATCCTCTTGTTCATGGGCTTTTGTCCATTTGGTATTGTTTTTTTTTTAATTTTTTTGGTTTTATTTTTGAGAGAGAGAGAGATAGTGTGAGCAGGGGAGGGGCAGAGAGAGAGGGAGACACAGAATCCGAAGCAGGCTCCAGGCTCCGAGCTGTCAGCACAGAGCCCGACTCGGGGCTCGAACCCATGAACCAGGAGATCACGACCTGAGCCGAAGTCGGACACCCAACCAACGGAGCCCCCCAGCGCCCCTGCTGGTCCTCATTCTTGTCGTGGGGACCCAGCACTTGGCTCGTGTGCACGGTGCCTCATTTTGCCTCGGGGCCTGTGTGAACGGACTGTTCTCAGCCCTCTGTGTGCAAACGCACGGTTCTATTTCCATCCCTGCTCGGCGCCTCTGACAGGCCCGTCCCTGCTTGGCAACAAGAAAACTAAATTTAACTCAGCTTCACCCGGTAAACAGTTCTGTCGGGCATTTTCCACACACATCGCCTGGTTCAAAGCTTCGAATTCCTCGGGTAAACACCGGCCCCTTCGGTGTGAGTGCCGCAGCCCGGATCTGGCCCCGGCTCGCCCCCAGGCCCCGGCAGCCAGCCGCAGGGGACGGGCCATGGCGGCTCTCTGTCCCGGCACGCACCCCTGCAGCCGTCCGTGTGGTGTCTGGCTGCAGGTTGCAGCAGGGAGGGGTGGAGGCTTCCCATCCGGTTCCGGTGTCGCACGGTGACACGGACCCTGGCACATCTGATGGTCTTGGGGCGCCATCCTCTGCGGGCCTCCCGATTTGGGGACCCCACGGACGCGCTGCCCGGCGCCCTCCCACCCCTGTAAGGAAGAAACTCGCAGCCCACCCTCTGCCGGGCAGAGCGGGGGCCGAGTGATGCGGCTTGTCCCCCAGGAATGCCTGTGGCCTCTCTGGGTCCCCAGGGCCCTGGAGACTCACGGTCCCGCCTCAGAGGATGGCGGGGCACGTGGGGGGCCCACCAGCACGGCCGTGCCGCAGGTTCCGCCTCTCGACTGACTGTGGGGGGAGGAGGCTCTGCCGATGTCATGGCTAATGGTGGGGGCTTCACACACACACCCCGGCCACACAGTCTCCCGTGCTGTCCCCTGTCACCCTCGACCGTCCCTGGGAGGGTAAGCAGGTGGCCCGGGGTGGCGTCACTGCCGGGACCCCCTTCCCCGGGAATGTGAGTGCGTTTCCTTTCTCACGATTTCCGTCCTCCCTCCGGCATCCGCGTCGCCCCTGGGGCAGAGCCCTGGAAGCGTTGGGGGGAGAGGCGGGGACGTCCTGGGGCGGCTGCCCCCCTCGAGCCCTGTTCCTGTTCGGGTCCTCGGCTCGCGATTGTCCCGCGGCCCAGGCGCCCGGGGCCGGTCTGGGTGTGTGAGACCAGAGGAGCGGCCGTCCAGGATTGCGGCGACCAGGGCGAGACTGGCGTCCTCTCAAAGAAGCCGGCGGGTGAGGCTGTTGGCCCAACGCAGAAAAGCCGCCGGAGCCAGCGGAGAACCACACTGACCGGACGGCGTCAGACAACTAGGTTCGTGCGCAGCCTGGGGGCCAGACGTCCGAGGCCAGGGTGTCTCGGGCCGACCCCGGGCAAGGAGCCCGCCCGTCTCGCCCAGCTCCTGGCGGCGCCGGCGAATCCCCAGGCTGGCAGCCGCCCCTCTCCGTCCCCGGCCCTAGGCCACACGGCCTTCGTCCCTGTGCCTCTGCTCTCGCCTCCTGTAAGGCCTCTCTCTGGACGGGAGCCCACCCCAACCCAGGAGGACCTCATCTTTACTAATCACGTCTGCAGAGAACCTGTTTCCAAATAAGGTCTCCCCCACAGGCTCCGGGTGGGCGTCCTCGGGGGACGGTCTCTAACCCAGTGCCAGGTGGGAATCGGCACGTGTGCCCTCTGCTGACGGACACACTGGGGTAATGTCTACACCCGGGAGCAGGTGTAATGCATGCAGCTCCTTCCTGTGTTTCCAGGGCCAGAATGCAGTCTCACAGACCTTGTGAATCCTGCTAATCCTCCCTCAGGGGAGATTTCCAGAACTTTCCTCCCTGGATTGGTGCTTGGGGGTCCCAGTCTGCAGGGGAACATCAGTCAGGGGCCCCTCACCCGCTCTCCAGATCCCTTTCCGAGGAGACCACGGGACTGTGGGATGGAGATGCCGTTAGCATTCTCCCTGCCCCGGCTGGGGTCCTGCTGTGGGTGCTCCGGGCTGGTAACTCAGCTCGCCCTGGCTGCCGGTGGGAGGTTGGCGGCCCTGCACTTACCTGTCTGGATTTCAGCCGGCTCAGAGGCACATGCGGGCCTCAGCTTTGAACACGACCATGGATCCCACGGAAGGGATGGAAGCAGGCTCAGCAGGCCGTTTTCTTCTCACGGTTTCTTATTAGCGTGAAATTCACACAATATAAATCAAACCGATTTTAAACAACCCAGTGGCAATTAGGGCACTCATGCTGGTGTGCGGCCCGCACCCCTCTCTGGTTCCAGAACACTTTCATTACCCAGAAGTCACCCCGACCTCCTTAAGCAGAGGCTGCCCGTCCCGCCCTCCCCTACCCTCGCCGATCACCCGCTTTCTATGTCTACAATATGCCCGTTCCAGGCATCCTGTGCCAGAAATGGAGTCCGGCAGTACGAGGCCTTTCGCGCCTGCGTCCGTCACCGCGCAGGACGTCGCAGGGTCTGCCGCTGCCGTGGCAGGTGTCAGAGCTCCGTGCTCCGGCCGACACCGTTTCCCTGGTCCGCGTGGACCACAGCGCGCCGTGGACGGACTCCGGGCCGTCTTCCCCTCTTGGCCATTGTGACTGATGCTCGTTCGAACGTGCCTGTGCGCGTGTGTGTGTTTCAGCATCTGTTTTCAGTCCCCTTGGGCACGGGGTTGAGGAGTGGGATTTCCGGGCCACGTGGCAATTTTACGTTTAGCTTTTTGAGGAGCTGCCAAGCTGTGTCCGGCGGTGACCGCGCTATTCTACGTGCCCGCCAGCAAGGAGGGCGCGAGGGCTCCAGGGTCTCACATCCTCGCGAACGCCTGCTATCCTCTGTCTTGCTGTCGCTTTGTGGTCTGGGGCTCTGGTTCCGGAAGCCCCCCACGCGGGGGTCTGACCCATTGTGCGTGCTGTCGTGGCCACCTGGAGCCCCGGTTGTGACAGAAGAGACGCAGATGTCTCCTCCTTCCGTATTCCCAGAATCACGTCCCTTCACATCAAAGTGGCGAACTTGGGAGACTCCTGGAGCGACCCTCCAGGCACAGAGTCCTCGCGAACAGGCAAAGGCAGATGGCAGAAATGACACCTCCATCCACTCAAGGTTCCCCCCGATCCCTGGGCTCAAAGCATGACCACATTCTGCGTGAAAAAGAATGCATTTTTATTCCGAAGGCCCAGCCCGTCTTGTATTTGCACTATTTTTGCCCATGCCGGTTCCCCGCCCCTGAAAACAACTCACGCACACGAACGCACATCAGGACAAGTCTCCGGGTCCCGAGACGAATTCCAGCGCCGTCTGCAGGCCCCGCCCTCCTGGCCCTTCTTGGTCTTGTTTTGATTCCCAAGAGGCCCTGGGGCATTTGGTTTTCATCACTGACCCCCTCTTCCGGGTGGACTGGCCCAGCCAGCTCCCCGCGGAGAGCGCACGCAGCCGGGCTGGCGTCCCCTCCCCCAGCCTCGTCCCTGAGACCTGGAAGGTTGGACGCACCTCTGCTTAGCGTGGTTTGTGTCAAATGTCTGAGCACATTCGAAGCAGACAGGCAGCCTCGCCCATTGTGAGGCCCCAAGGCGTAACTTGAATTACCAAGCTCTTTTTATTTTTAAGTAAAAAAATTGTTTTTATGTTTTTCATTTAGTTTTGAGAGACAGCACGAGCAGGGGAGGGGCAGAGAGAGAGGGAGACACAGAATCCGAAGCAGGCTCCAGGCTCTGAGCTGTCAGCACAGAGCCTGACGCGGGGCTTGAACTCATGAACTGTGAGATTGTGACCTGAGCCGACGCCGGACGCTCAACCAACAGAGCCCCCCAGGTGCCCCGAATTATCAAGCGCTTGAGGCTGTTTCCATAAATCGCTCAAGAGGCAAAAGCAGGTTCTCAAGCTCATAAAAAAGGTTGGGGTGAAGACCAGAACCTCAGACACGCTCCCCCACGAGTAGGCGGGCCGAGTACAAAGCGGTGGTGTTTTGGGTCCTCACACACCCCACTGGCTCTTCCAGAGCTGCTGCCCGAGCCGGGCACACGGCCGATGTCCATCTGAACGGTGCCCGACCAGCAGTCCGCAACCTTGAGGCCTTCTGATGGGGCAGACGTTTCCCAGGCAAAGACAGAGGTTCGGTACCAGATGCTGAGGTCACCTGTGCATCAGAGAGACAAGCCCAGGGTCAGCGTGGCAGATGGGCCGCCACAGAGCCCTGGAAAAGTGCCTCAATACTGGCCCCTAGCGGACTGGGTGGCTCCCAGCACCCCTGGAAGCAGAGGAACGCTGTGGGGCCTCCTGCTCAGGCAGAGAGCTGTGCCCTCAGGTGAGGCTTGGAGCTTCGTCAAGTTGGCTTAAAACTGAGGTTTCTCAATCATTCAGCGATTCCAGGGCAGGAATCGGGCTTCCCCAATGCGAGCGTGATGCCCTGCGTGGTCCGATGCCACGCTCGGCGCCTCCTGGATCGAACCAGATGCCGGAGGCAGCAGGATCTTTGAGGCCATCTGGTTACTTTACTTTATAAATAGGGAAACGGAGGCATGGAGTAGTGGGGCGCCTCTCCCACGGGCACTGGGCTAACCCCGTGTGGGGTGGGCCTGAGGGCTCAGGGCCATGCCGGGCTGCTGCTGAGGTCTGCGGCACCTTCTCCCCCACGTGGGAGCGGAGGCTTCGTCTCAAGAAGAAAAGGTCCCGGATTCCCTCGCTGGTGGTCTTGTGTCAGACCGTCTCTTCTCGCTGGGTTGTTGAGAAACGGCCTCATGTCCTGCTGCAGGCCCCACGGCCCCATGGGGTCCCCGCGTGCCGCTGGCATCAACGTGGGCCCGGGAGAGACTCTCCTGCCAGGTGCTGGGGCGGACGGAAGGTTCGCTCCGGGTCCACACTTACAGCCATGCCAAGTGATCGAGGATGGAGAAAACAGGAAGTACGGCTTCTGGTTCCTCATTGTGGGAGCGCCTGTGTTCCGGTGGTGACCTTGGCCCAAGCTCCTGACACACTGTGTATCAATCAGGGCTCAACCCGAGACACAGAACCAGGAGCATGTGTGTGCATGTGTGTGTGTATGCGTCTAGATTCGTTCCAAGCAGTGGCTCATGTGACCGTGGGGGCGACGAGGCAAGCCTGGAGTCGGAGGAGCAGCTGGCAGGAAGGTGCTGGCCGCAGGTGGAATTCTTTCTTCTGCAGGGAAACCTCAGCTCTGCTCTTCCGACTTTCAACTGATTGGACGAGGCCCACCCAGGTAGTCCGGCATAATCTCCTTATGAAAAGCCAGCTGAGATGGACTTCCGTCACAGCCGTAAAAGGCCTTCCCAGCAGCACGTGGGTCAGGGCTGGAACAGATACTCTGGGGACTGTCGCTTCACTGCGCAGACGCAGGAGGCTGACCCCTGCACACTCTGCTCCCACAGAATGAGCTTGTCCTGGAAACAAAGGCCAGTCCCTGAAACTCGGGTTTGCTAAACCCCCTCAGAGTTGAGCCACAAAAACCACCGACCTCGCCACGTTGCCGCTGACTGTGGACAAAGGAATTTGGACCCAGTTCCTACACGCTCCATTTGACCCTCCGCATCTCCTTTCGGTTGCCCGGGCAGGGGGCCCTGACCCTCAGGGCTTGGCCAGCCCTGAGGCAGGACCGGGAAAGGAACCCGAGCCCTCAAGCCCGTGTAAGGGCATGGCCTTGACTCTTGGGCGCGGGGCTGTTGCCTGTGGATGGGCCCTGGCTTCAGAGTGTAAGCTGCGGAAAAGCCAGACCACACTTCTTTAAGCCTAAAGGACTGGGATTTTTTTTCCCACAGGACCCAGAGCCCCCAGGGCAGGTGGGGCTCAGGATACCTGGAACATTCTGGAATGCTGTCAGGACTATCTCAGTGTTCACCTGCTCCACGGCCCGCCTCCTCCGGCGCATGGTTCCTCTGGAGCCTCAGCTCCGGGTTAGGATTCCAGCCCTGCTGGGAGAGAGCTGCCAGCTCTTTCTGAACCCCCAAGTTCAAGACTCTGGGGCAGTAGCTTGGCCAGCCATGACCATGAAGCCATGGGGGTGGTGGAGAGATGTCCTGTCCGGAAAGGGCAGGGGGTGGTGTGGCCGGCAGACCGGGAGACCACCTTGCATCCTTCCACTGGACGGTGTGGTGATTGTCCCCCCCCGCCACAGGCGAGCAGAGGTGGAGGAGGGAGGGTGGGCCGGAGGGTTGCAGGCCTCAGCACCCCTGAACGTCCAGCCCCGCCTGTCTGGCTGCCCGCTCACTGGTACTTGTGCACGCAGCATCCCACACTCTGGGTCTTCCTTGATTTAAACTTGTGTCTTAGAAATGGACTTTTCCTGGAGCGCCTGGGCGGCTCAGTGGGTTAAGCGTCCGACTCTTGATTCGGCTCAGGCCAGGATCTCACGGTTCGTGGGTTTACCCTTGAATTGGGCTCCCTGACGGCAGCGCAGAGCCTGCTTGGGACTCTCGCTCCCTCCCTCTCTCTGCCCCTCCCCCACTCATGCTCTATCTCCGTCTCTTTTTTTCAAAATAAATAAACGTTAAAAAATGAATTTTCCCTCTGTCCCAGGTCTCTCGACCCCTCTCATCCGCCAGCCTAGTGTTTCTAAAACTACCTACGGCAAAGGACCTGTTCTTTTGTTTTGTTTTGCCTTTCATTTCCAATCTGTCACAGGACTAATAATTTTGTAAAATACAATGATGATCAAGTATCGGAAAAACGACTCTGCACCTGGGTGTGTTGGTTGGGAAGGTCAAGGGGTTCGCAGAGCTGGTGGACGCTGGCTCTGGGTCCTGTGCTCGGTGTGGGCTCAGAGCAATCCGGTCTCAGCCGGCTCCTCAGCATGGCCCCTGAAGGCCCAATGATTAACCCGTGAGTCCGGCGAATCTTCCGGAATGCTTACCAGGTGCTGGGTCAGCTCATGCAACTCTACATCTAATGTAGGAAGACAGGCAGTAAGTAAGCGCAACCAGTGAGTACACAAAGCAGTCGTCTGGGGGAGGGATGAGAGAGCTGGGCGGCTTGGGGCGCCCCTCGGGCGGGGGGACTGCAGTTGTAAACAGGGGAGTCGGCTGGCAAGTAATGAAGCAAAACGCCCGTAGGAGGCTGTGCGTGGCCGTCCTCGGCAGTGAACACACTTGGGTTTCAATAGGGACATTCTCACGATCAAAGGAACAGGTGCACAGGAGAGTCAGCCCCTGTTGACACGCGCTGACTTTGGGACCTTAGAGACCTGGGAAATCTGTCTGCGTGAGCAGAGGAAGGGCCGGAGGAAGAGAGCGCAGAGGGACCAGGACAAGAGCAGAAGATACCAAAAAGGCCACCGCGAAGACGCGGTCCTCACCACCCACCGCGCTCAGGAGGAGGAAGGAGGACCCGTCGACCCAGCGGGAGCTGAAGCGGAAGGAGGCAGGCGAGTCCCAGAGGACCCGGAAGTGTTTGGTCTTGGTGCAGGAGAGGAGAGGAGAGGGGAGGGGAGGGGAGGGGAAGGGGGGAAGGAAAGAACAGAATTAAGGAATGTGCCCAGAAGGCTCGAAATAGCATCAAGGACAGCTAAGAGATACTTTGAAATTAGAGATTTTGCAGCACATTTTCGCTGTCGGGGCAGAAAAATTCCACGAGAACACGTGTGCTTATTGTCCTGTCGGGCAAAAGGCAGAATGGAGACGGGACACTCGGTAAGACCCGTTGTCCGCGCCAGGCCTGCTTCCGAAGCCTTGCAAATACCCACTCTTCACCCTCACGACTTCCCTGTGACGGGGGCGCTTCTGTCATCCCCCGTTTCAAGATGACGTGTCGAGAGGCTGGATGCCAAGGTGGCCGCCAACCCTGGCGATTTGCCTCCACTTCTGGGCTCCTCCCCCGTCCGCCATCCCGCCTCTCAGAAGCACCCAGAGCCCCTCCCAGTACTGCTACCCCCCTACCCGGGAAGGCCCAGCTCGGCCTCTCAGAGACGGAGGGTCCGAGACAGGCCCACCGCCCCGGCTGGGCTCCCGAAGCCGGGGGAAGAAGCTGAACTATTAGAAAGCGTCCAGCCGGTTCTCCCAAGGGAGCTGAGACCAAACAGTGAGGACGGACCCCCCCCCCACCGCCGAGGTCTCTTGACCGAAGAAGGGGGCCAGTGGACCCCCAGAACAGTAGGAGGTAAACCCCTGTCCCGCCCGAGGTTGGCCTGCTCCCCGGCCGCCCCGTCGTTCTTCTGGCTGGCCTTAGTGGAAAGCAAGGGAGGAGGAGGGAAGCTGGCCGTCACGGTCGCGTCCGGCCGGGTGCTGCCAGGGACGCGTGAGGGTTCTGTTGTCACAGGCGGTCTGGCTGCTGGCTGTTTTGTACGTTCGGCCGCTCGCCTAACCGGGAAAGCCGGCTCCCCAGAATTGTGCAGCATCCTGGTGGGCGGCGCGCCCAGGCCGTGAGGGTCCGCCATGCCCTGGAGACGGACCAGCAGGCCCAGGTGCCCGGCGGCTTTGCGCCCTGGCGGAGGACAGATGGTCGCGTGGTGGTCGTTCCCAAGCGGTCTCTCTACGGGGACCAGCCTGAGCCCCAGGAGCCCCCTCCCCCAGCCGCCCACACTTGTGCCACCATTTCACTCAGAAATGCTTGGGGTTGGGGTTCAGGGGAAGGAGACCCCCTGAGCTTGCCTCCTTCTGGTAACCAGACCAGTCCCTCCGGTGCTGCGTTGTGATTAAAAGTAAGAAATGGGGAGCACTCGGGTCGCTCCGTCAGTTAAGGGTCTGACTTTGGCTTGGGTCATGATCTCATGATTCTTAGGTTTGAGCCCCAAGTCGGGCTCTGCAATGACCGTGTGGAGCCTGCTTGGAATTCTCTCTCCCTCTCTCTGCCCCTCCCACATCCAGTGCAGCAAAGGGAACTCATTCAATGCACAGTCCTCCGTTCCTTCCAGGCATCCTGTGACGGGTAATTTTTTGTGTCCCCTTGACTGGGCCAAGGGATGCCCAGGGAGCTTGAAGCTATTCCCGGGTGTGTCTGTGAGGGTGTTTCCTGAAGAGATTAGCATTTATATCCAGTAAAGCAGACCCAAGTGGGCATCAGCCAATCCGTTGACGGCCTGCATGGAACAAAACGGTGGAAGAAAGGCTAAGTCACTCCCTCCGCCTGAGCCGGGACCTGGATCATCTCCATCTCCTCCCGCCCTTGGCCGTGGCGCTCAGGCCTTAGGTTTGGTCTCCGCGCGACCAGCTGGAGCCTCTCCGCCTCCATCATCTCACAGGCCCGCCCCTCAGTAAACATTCTTCCTGGTCATCTCTGTATGTAGCCTATCGGTTCTGTTTCTCTGGGCTAATGTTCATCCCTAACGTCTATTCTAAATCTGTTCTCGCCTTTGTCAAAACCCTTCGAGGACCCCGTTTTCAGGTGCCTTTTGGGGTTCACAGGTCCCTTACCTCTCCCATCTGCTGAGCTGAAGGGGGTTCGGAGTTCTCTTCTGTTTTAAAGTTCTCTCTTCCCAGCGGGGCCAGGACCGGGCAGGGCCGGCAGAGCACTGCGTGGGCGGAAGGTAGGGGCGGGGCCAGGGTCAGTATTGCCGATTCTTCCTTTTGCCCCTGGTTTTGGGAGACTAGGCACAGCACTGTTACTAATCCTGCCTTTATTTAAAGGTTATCCTGAATTAGGGTCGATTAAGCCTCCAACTTCAGCTCAGACCGTGATCTCACGGTTTATGAGTTCGAGCCCCACGTCGGGCTCTGTGCTGCTAGCTCAGAGCCTGGAGCTGCTTTGGATTCTGTGTCTCCCTCCCTCTCTGCCCCTCCCCCACTCACGCTCTCTCTCTCTCTCTCTCTCTCTCTCTCTCTCTCTCTCTCAAAAATAAACATTAAAACAAATTTTTAAAAGGTAATCATGAATTATTTGCAGGCACCTTGATTTTCTTCAAATACCGCATTGAAATGTTGTTCATCTTGATCACAGAGTTTTGGGGCCTCCCTTGAGTTCTGCCTTCGAGGAGTGTGCCTCCTGGCCCTGCTTCCAAGCCTGGGGCTCGGGGCCGGTGAGAAAGCCCTGCACGTTTTAATGGACTTTTACGTTTCAGTTGCAGTTTCTGCTTCTCTTTGATAATTAATAATTCATCCATGTTGCACGTGTTTCTTGAGCCAGCTCTGTTCCAAGGGCGTGCAGGCGCTGGGGATCCCAGGGCCAGCACCACACACTGGCTCTGTCCTCACGAGCCCCTCTCCTCACAGGGCGTCAGGCCCTGCCCCCCTGCAGACCCCAGCCGGCGCTTTCCCAGTCCGGGTGGAGGAGGAGAGCTCGGGAGAGCGTCCCTGGGGGGGCAGCGCACCCCCTCCCCCCTGTTGTGCGGGGCGAGCCGAGCCCATCTGGGGGCCGGACAGGCGTAGGCTTCCCCAGGCTGGGGACCCGTCCTCCCTCCCGGCCTTCTGTGGTGGAGGGGACAGTCACAACCAGCCTGCAGGACGCCTGCGTGAGGGCGTGCAGGCAGAAGGAGAGCCGGGCCCTGGCAGGAGCCCCCCGCCCCCCGTTTCTCCGCCAGCAGCAGGCAGATTCTTGCACTGGCGTAAACACCCTGAGCTCTGGAAACCCGACGGCCAGGACCTAACAAGAGGGGCAGGCCCCCCCCCCCCCCCCCCCCC
>NC_043716.1:55385266-55387152 GCF_006229205.1 Suricata suricatta | reverse complement strand
TCTACAAACCGGAGGGGCGGCTCCTTTGCTCCATTTGCCTTGTGGGGAGGCCTCAGGGGCTCACAGTCCTGAGCTCACAGTCACCCCTTCTTTTCCTTCCCAGGAGTATGAAAGGGGGTGGGGGGGGCGTCTCTCCACACAAGGCTCGAAGTGGCCTGGGGATTCCGTTTTCCTCTCTGAGGCCCCTCCCCTCCCCCCCGCGCCCCTGCTTATGGACACCTCTCATGACCATGGCAGGTGCCTGGGCTGAACTGGCTGCTTTTCAAGGTTAGAAATGCCTCGTTTGGGGGGATTAGGAGGCACAAAGATCTCAACTGTGAGCTGGATTTCCCTTCCACTGAAACCCTCCCCAGCCTCGCTCCCTTCCCCTTCTCCCTGCGCCCCTGCTCTCAGTGCCGGCCTGGCCGGGAGGGGGGCTGGTGGGGGCGTTGGTTCCGCCGGATTCAGACTCGCCCTCTTGCCCTTTGTTTTCCACGCATCTCTCTTCCTCTTTAACCGCTTTCTTCCGGAATGAGTATCTCTTCTGATCCCATTTTCCCTCCACAACGGCCTTCCTGGCCACCGCGGACCAAATATGTTCCTTTGGAAATCGTGGGGCCCCTGCAGCGCGGTCCTCAGAGAGGGGCCTCGGGCGGCAGAGGCGGTGAGGGTGGGATGTGGTCCCGAGGGTGGGGCCCCCATGCTGGGACCCCGGTCCTTGGAGGAGGAGCCTCCAGACCTTCCCCCGCTGCCTCTCTCCCTCTCTGCCCTGTGACCGAGCGCAGACTGGGAGGCCATCTGGTCGTGGCCGTTACAGCAGCTGGAGCTGAGACAGTGGCCTGTCTTCTGTTTGGTTCTCCAGTGGGGCGCCTGGGGGGCTCAGTCGGCTAAGCATCTGACTTCGGCTCAGGTCATGATCTCTCGGTTTGTGAGTTCGAGCCCCACGTCGGGCTCTGTGCTGACAGCGCGGAGCCTGGAGCTGCTTCCGGTTCTGTGTCTCCCTCTCTCTCTGCCCCTCCCCCTGCTCAGGCTCTGTCTCCCGCTTGCGCTCAAAAATAAATGTTAAAATTCGCTGTAAGTATGTTACTAGTTGGCTTTAGTGGGTGTTACAGGTAACTGTGCGAACCCCACGGGGCGTGGCGACATCTGTCAACCACTTGGAAACACTCCGTCGGCAGGTTGGAGCCTTAACCCCAGAAGTCACTGCGCACTTGTGCTCCCGGGCGGAAGGCGGCGGCCGGCCGGTGCGGGCCTTGCCGTCACAGCGCCCGCCATGCCTGGCACACTGCCAGGCCCCATCTGCAAGGGCGTCGAAAATAGTTCTTGGATTTTTTTTAAATTGTCCCAGTTGGAAACTCAGGGAGCAGAAAGGTACGTGAGTCGCTGTGACTTGGAGACACCCCACCCTTGTGTGGATACGGTGGGAAACTCTATCTGCACCTCCTCTTGGGGGGAGGTGGGGGGCCCCACGATTTATAGGGGGCCCAGCTGGTGTGGGAGGCCACAGACACTTCTGAGTCAAAGGTTCCCGAGCCCCCTGGGGGCCGGACGGTGTCCTGAACTCGGGGAGAGAAGAAACAGAGCTGGCGGATGTCTTCCTGTCCGCCTTCTCCGGCCCAGGGGTCAGGGACGCGGCCTCCGGGCCACACCCAGCCCTCGGCTTGTTTTCCGGTGGAATGTTCGATGGGAGCACAGCCACATCCGCTCATCCCACGCTGTTTGTGGCAGAGGTGACACTGGTCACAGGCCCCACTGGGCTCTCAGAGCCTGAACTGGTCACCATCTGGTCCCGCACAAGGGTTGGAACTCCGAGGGCCCCCGCGATCCCGGAAAGATGGAGACTCGGTGCCGAAGGCTTTGCATTTCCGAGAGCCCAGCCCTGGCGCAGTCGTTGGCGGAAACCCCCC
>NC_043716.1:55381063-55385166 GCF_006229205.1 Suricata suricatta | reverse complement strand
CTGCCTGACACTAAAAAGGTGGCTCTGTGTCATCACCACCCACTTGGCCAACCCACAGAATGTGTCGCCCCACGAGGACCCTACGGCGGACTGTGGACTTCCGTTATAAACAAATAACCGGTCAGTTTTGGCTCCTCAGTCTTCACATGCATTCCGCACGGACGCAAGGTGTTCCTGGCAGGGGAACGAAGGCAAAAAGAAAAGTAGCTAAAATCCAATTTCCTTATAACCTGCAGCCCATTGACAAATACGGTAAATCCTTGGCTTGCGAGTGTAATTCTTTCTGGAAACACGCTTGTAACCCAAAGCACCCATATATCGAAGCGAATTTCCCCATAAGAAATACTAGAAACTCAGGTGATTCTTCCACAATTCAAAAATATTCATATAAAAATGACTGCAATACTGTAATATAATGCAAAATAATAAAGAAAAGACAAGGTATCAAGAAAAATAAATTAACCTGCTTGTCCCTTTGAGAACCCTCGTGGCCGGTGTGAGGGAGGCCCCAGAGAGAGGGATGCTGGGCAGGACTCTCACGATCTCTCCGTTGGTTCTCTGGAATCTTCTTCTGCACGGCAGCCACTGTCCACGCTCGCACGGATGTTCTTGAGTCAGTACATTAATAAACTCCTGTCATGTAAGGTATTTAATGGCAATAAGGCAGCAGAGGACAGGGTCTCTATCTGCAGGCAGCCTGACCTAGAAGGAAGCCAAGCCTTCCTGGGGTCACTCTTGTCTGGAAAAGCAAAGGACTGTCCGTAGGTGCTTATAAGTGGCCAAAATACAGTAGAGCCAACGTTCTAGTTGTGGGCACCAACGTTCTGAAAAATCATTGATTCCGGCCAAACACCGCAGCCTGAGACCAGGCATCCAAGCATGGAAGACAATCCCGCACACTCCCCGGAGACAGAGAGAGAGAGAGAGAGAGAGAGAGAGAGAGAGAGAGAGAGAGAGAGAGAGAGAGAGAGAGAGAACACGCGAGCGCATGCACGCAAACCATTGGCTCAGTGGTGATCACGTAACATCTGACGTCACGCACCGCTCATATTGCAAGACTTTGCTCGTTTATCAAGTTAAAATATATTAGAAATGTCTGCTCGTCTTGGCGGAACACTCGCAGAGCAAGGTGCTCGCAATCCAGGGTCTTACTGTCCCTGAGACGTGGGTCATAACGTCTCTCCAGGAACTCCCAACGGTCTTCATGTTAAAGTTCCGCTAGAAGGAAAAGCCACCTTTGCTTGACAACGGCCAGGCTTCCAAGATCTTGTGAGTCTTGTTTAAAAATTTTAATCTTTATTCTTCAAAGAGAGAAAGACAGAGCATAAGCAGGGGAGGGGCAGAGAGAGAGGGAGACACGGAATCGGAAGCAGGCTCCAGGCTCCGAGCAGTCAGCACAGAGCCCGACGCGGGGTTTGAACCCAGGAGCCGTGAGATCATGACCTGAGCCGAAGCCGGACGGTCAACCGACTGAGCCGCCAGGTGCCCTGAGTCTTCTTTAAAATCTGAAAATCCTGTTGGAAACTCTCCCTTGTCTTTCCCTCCCCCAAGTCCAAAATACACAGTCAGCTGCCCCTCCTGACCCCAGTGCAGCTCTACCGGTCCCCGGGCTTGAATAAAACCATCTTCTTGTACCGAAGCTGCCTCAGTCTCAAGAATTCTTTCTTGGCCGTGGGTTCCAACCCCCCACCACTCCCAACTGCGTGATTACTAATTGGGGAACTGGGGGGGGGTGGAGAGGGGTGGGGACCGAGGAGGTAAGATGCTTCTCAGAACTCTGTATTTTATACTCCATTTCTCTGTAAACCTAAAACTACTTACAAAAGTAGTCTATTTATTTAAAACACAAAAGAATCTCTTGACCGTGTGTTAAAAAAAGGATTTGTTTCCCCAGTTTTATTAAAAAACACACGTAACTGCCCTTCGAACTTGATGAAACTAATCCAGAGTCTAGGATCTCGCTAAATATCCTGCGTAGCATGGGGAGGCTGCCTCCAGGTCAAGGCGCTATTTTTCTGTGATCTGATCCGTCTGGAGCTGGGCTGCCCCTAGTCTAACCGTGCCCAGAGTCACCTGGGGATGGGATCACACATGCACGCGCGCGCGCGCACACACACACACACGCATGCACGCCCGCCCCAGGTGGGGTTGGAGAGGCTTCCTTCCCACCAGATACCCCAGGTGGTCTGGTCAGAGGACCACCCAAGACTATAAAAATAAAGCTTTGCAATTCAAACGATGCCTTGAGGGGTAAACCAGCAGCATTTGGTGAATCAGAAAATCAGATTCCAAACCTGGCTCGCTAATTACCAGACGGGTGGTCCAGAGAAAGTTCCCCACCTCTTCCAAGAAGTGACCTGGAGAAACAGCCAGCCCGGTCACTTCTACCGCAGCCCTTACAGCACCGGCAACAATGAGAGGGCTGCCAGTGAGCACCAGGGTGTCCCCAGCTCTCCTGGGAAAGCCCCAGGGCCCGGAGCAGTCCCTTGGCCCCAGGCACACAGGGACAGCTAGTCACCGTGAATTATTAGTTGCTTTTGTGCTAGCAAAGAAGACACAGAAGACAAAGGACCACAGATTCTAGCTACAGGGTTGGAGGCCAGACTGAGGGAGGCGGCCTTGGGGGATAAATCCCTGAGCTGCGCAGGGTGACCGATGAGGGGGTCAGGAACGGCGCCCTGCAAGAACGCAGGCTCCTCCCCGAAGACTGGACAGTCTCCACCTCCCCCCTCCCCACATACACGCCAGAGGAGTCCAGGGGACGCCAAGACAAGCCCTGTCACGTTGGGACAGATGTGCTTGGGGTGGATTTAGAGACAGACAGACAGGCGTGAGTCAAACCACAGGCAGGAAATCTCATTGCCAGACCTCCAAAGGCTGCTTTCCTGACTCATTACAAAGTACATTTAATTTTGCAAACAAAGCGGAGAAGTCCTTCCTGCAGTGGCCCAGCCCCTGGGGCCATGTGCCTCTCTCTCCCTCCCCAGAAGTTCAGAGT
The DNA here is from genome assembly GCF_006229205.1 of Suricata suricatta. Lineage (NCBI taxonomy): Eukaryota > Metazoa > Chordata > Mammalia > Carnivora > Herpestidae > Suricata > Suricata suricatta. The sequence goes on along the minus strand of NC_043716.1, from coordinate 55,382,168 downwards.
TGAACTTGAGCCATCAGGTGAAGCGGGGGAGGCTCAAGGTGCTTTAATGCGGAAAGCCTGGAGTCTCTCAGCCTCGTTCTGACTCTCGGGGGCTTCTCAGAGCACTTGAAGGTCACCTTGGAGGGATTTGTTTTCCAGCATCAGATCTTATAAACTAAGTGATCGAAGGGGAAACTATTCTATAACGCAGTGCAACTTTTCAAAAACACAGTCCAAAGACAAGGGGGCTTGGTCCTCTGAAGGAAGCCAAGTTTGGGACTTCTGGTTCTCCGGAGACACCGAGCCGGAGGGACTGTGGGTGTCTGGAAGCCCGGCCTGTCCCGGGGCCTCCCCAGCACTGACGTGATGGACGAGCAGCCGGCACAGAAGACCTTCGGAGATGTGGGGCCCAGCCTGGCCCCTCCTGGAAGGCCTTCAGGGCACGTCCAAGGTCTGCCCTGTTGGGGAGACAGACAGTCAAGGATGACTCAACTCCAAGGGCTTTGGCAGACTCTGCGTCCCTCAGGTGCGGTTCCGGGGCGCACCGGGCCACCTGTGCCAGGCCGCGCTGGTCTCTGACTCAAATCTGCCCAGATTTCTCGTTCGCGCCATGTGTGACTGGCCACCATGGGGCAGGGGCTGCGAGACTCCCCGAGGAGGGGTTCCCCCTTCAGACCCTCTCCCCCAGGGGGGCTTTTAAAACCTGGACCTATGGCCTCAATCCCTTGGGCGGTGGGGCCAAGTGCCCTTAGTTCCAGAAGCTTCCCAGGTGATTCCACTGCGCCGCCACCGGAGAACCATTGCGTTAAGTGACAGCTGGCGGGCTTGTTGAAGGGAAGGCAGGCTTTGAGGGGCGGGTCCTCCTGGAGCCGAATGACCACAAAGCAAGGAGGAGACACAAGGGGCCCCATAGCCACTGGTTACTCCAATGGAGGTGCTCCCAACAGAGACCAAAATTTATTCTAAACCAGCGGCTCTCAGCTCTGAGGAGCCTGAGAAGCTCCCCGTACAGATGCGACGCCGCCGCGGGGCCTCGGGGCCTGCCCCCAGCCTCCCCGCCCCCAGCTGCCCCGCAGAGAACCTGCCGCCCCGCCCCCAGCCACCCGCCCGAGAACCTGCAGCCCCG
>NC_043716.1:55367439-55380963 GCF_006229205.1 Suricata suricatta | reverse complement strand
GAACCTGCAGCCCCGCCCCCAGCCGCCCGCCGAGAACCTGCCGCCCTCCCTCCCTCCAGGTGCTGCTGGTGCAGGGACCTCACGCCTCACGCGCTCTAAGCAGAGATAAAGCCTCAGGCTCCGAGCGCGCTGAGCCTGGGGCCAGCCGGGGAGCAGGAGGCTCGTGTAGCTCACCGCCAGTTTCGAGAACACAGGGGCCTGGCCGGGACGGGGAGACGCGGGGTAAGTGCCTGACATTAAGCTTTGACGCCAAGGCACCAGCTGTAAGCCGTCTGTCATTTAAAAAAAATTTTTTTAAGTGTCCTTATTTTGAGAGAGAGAGGCAGAAAGCAAGCAGGGGAGGGGCAGAGAGAGAGGGAGACACAGACCCCAAAGCAGCTCCAGGGGCTCGAACTCACGAGCTGTGAGACCATGTCCTGAGCCGAAGTCAGATGCTTAACCGACTGACCCCCCTCCCAGGCACCCCTAAGCCATCGGTCCTAAAGGAGCACTTTGCCTGCCGGGTCACAGGCCTTGAGCAGAACGGAGAGATGGGGAACTAGGCCCCCCACTTGGTGTCCCCCGTTCAGAAGCCCTGGCCTCCGCTCTCCTGAACCCTAATTCCACTCTTCTGCGTCAAGTTAGCCAACAGTGAGTGACCCCGCCAAACCCAGACACCCCACCTTTGGACCCTAATAAAGGGAAAGTTCGGGGTCCACATTCATATTCTCTCCCTCTCACACACATCCCCTGTGACCTCGCTGTGCGTGCCCTCTAGGACTTGCGAATGATAAATCTTGTCCCTCAAAGTTCCCTATGGCTTTGCTGAAGTCCACCCCGAGCCCTGGGGGAGGGAACCCCTCTGTCTGCAGCCCCGAGGATCAACTCCTGTTCCCCCAAATTCTGACCCCCTCACGAGGCCGAGGCCTGAAGACCTCTCCTCGCTCAAGCTGTGGACGGGTTCCGCAGAGCGCTCTCGGCGTTGGGGCCCAGGTTCCGGGTCTGCCCCAGCCGGTCTCAGGGAGGACTCCTGCTCCATCGCCTCCCCTTCCGCCCACTCGCCATGGACGTCTGACAAAGTTCCTGGGCCCCCACCTTCGGCGTCGAGGTCCTCAGCTGCCTCCAGCATGAACCCCTGCCCCGGGGTCTCCCGTCGGCCATCCCCACCCACGGACCCCTCGCTGCTCGGGGCTGAAAACGCCCCGCTGTGTCTGCTCTGTTTGGAGCTGCTCTGGCACTTTCCTCCGTCACCGTAGCCCGAAGAGTCCGTCTCTCTCGGCTCGGACTGCAGGCGGCTCTGTTCCTCCGGAGCCAGCCTGCGTGAGGCGTGTCTGTCCCCCGCCTGCTTCCGTAGGGACCACTGTGCCCCCCCGGGGTGGGCAGGGGCAGGTTTTGCTGCGAGGTGCTCCCCCCGAGCTGCCCCGTTCCCAGTCTGGACAGCTTGGAATCCACACGCTTCCTTCACGCCTGTTGGGGCCTCCGGGCTTGCTGTCCCCAGGGCCCAAACTAGGAAAGGCCCCCAGGCCTCCACGGTGCCTATGCTTGGGGCGACCTGAAGGCCGGAGACCATGCTCTCTGGCCACACCGACCTCGTCACCAAGGGAGAGGCCCCCGCAGGGCCAGCCTGGCAGCCGCGTCCAGCCCTCCCTTTCTGCCCAGTGCCAGGGCGAGGACGTGCCGGGGGACAAAGCCCGACTGTCCCCCCGGCCCCCCCCCCCCCCCCCGAACGCAGCAGGAGGACGTGTGTCAGGGCCGGGCCGGGCAGGGAGGGCTGACGGGAACCAGATGGCCGGCCTCCTGCTGTCCGAAAGCGTCCCCAGCAGGAGAAAATTGTCCTGCAATTTTGTTTAATGACGGGTCACAGCTGCTGTGAAACTTGCAGCCGGGAGGAAGGGCTCCCTGGGGATGTTAAGTGGCGGGTGTGCTTTCTCGGCTGGTCCGTGACTGTCCGCAAAGGAAGCGAGGGGCTGATGAGCCCTGCTGGGGGCCCCGCGTGCGAAGGGTCGCCGCCAGCCACCCGTCGCACTGCCCCCCCCTCCCAGGGGCATCTCCTGGTCGGGAAGCGCCACACTTTCCCTGGCCTTTTCCAAAGGGCCTGCTGTTGGCCAGGGAGTTTGCATCGAAAGCTTGTTGTGCCGCCTAGAAAGTGGGTCCTCCTCTGTCCCCTTGGCGCAGGAGTGACCGGCCAGGAAGCTCCGTGACACGGTGTCCCCCCTGCATCAGGCACAGCGCACACCTTGGAGCCCTAGGGCTGTGGTTGGAGTCCCTGCGGGTCCGCACTTTCAGCAGGACGTGTTCGCGCTTTGTGTCTGACGGACACGCAGACCCTGGACCCCCTAAACCTGCATCTAGCTTCTCAAACAATGGACGGGGCTTCAAGGAAAGAAGGGCTCTGCCGTCTTCTTAACACACCTGGGGGAACACGGGGTTGCATGCGGTTAAACAGACTTCCTAGCTGCAGGACTTCTCAGGGCCTTTGTTCCTCCAGTAATAGTTACGGAAGGTCTGCGGTGCCCCGTGCGGGGGCTGGCAGGGCTCGCCCAGAGGGCTGGGCAGGGGGAGCTTGCTGCCTGGCTGAATCTGATGGCTCTGGGCGCCACACACAGGTTCGCTCCCCAACAACCAGCGATGTAAACACCCGGTCATTGCTTGTTGGCCATTTGTGTGTATTTCTTGGAGAAAAGTCTACCCGTGTCCTTTGTCCATTTCTTTTTAAGTTTTTTATTTAAAAATCTTTTAACGTTTACTCATTTTTGAGAGACAGCGTGCAAGTGGAGGAGGGGCAGAGAGAGGGAGACACAGAATCCGAAGCAGGCTCCAGGCTCTAAGCTGTCCTCACAGCGCCCGACGTGGGGCTTGAACTCACAGACCTGAACATCATGACCTGAGCTGAATTCAGACATTTAACTGACTGAGCCACCCAGGCGCCCTTCAGCTTTTTATTTTAACATTTGTTCATTTTGAGGGGGGGGGGGCGGGGCGGGGGGAGAGAATCCCAAGCAGGCTTCCCATTGTCAGCACAGAGCCCAGCATGGGGCTCGAACCCTTGATCCATGAGATCATGACCTTAGCTGAAATCCAGAGCCACACGCTCAACTGGCTGAGCCACCTAGGTGACCCCTTTACCTGTTTCTAAGTGTTGTTTGCATTTTTATTATTGTGCTGTGAGTTATATGTGTGTTCTGAATACAAGTCCCTTATCAGATGGAAGGTGTGAAAATCCTTCTTCCATTCTGTGGGTTTTTTCTCTTTACAGAGTCCTCTGAAGTACAAAAAGCCTTAATTTTGATGATGCCCCATTTATCCATTGTTTTCTTTGATCTACTGCTTTTGGGGCCCTATGTAAGAAGCCATCGCTCCCCACAAGGTTGTGGACCTCTACCCCTTTTAGTCTAAGGTTTTACAGTTGTAACTCGTACATTCAGGTCTTTGATCCATTGTCGGTCAATTTTTGTAGGCGGTGTGAGGCAGGGGTGTGACTCCTTTCCTGCGCGTGGACTGGACGTTGATTTGTTGGAACAGTTACTGCTTCCACTGCTGGACTGTCCTGGCGTCCCTCACCCCAACGGCCTGTAGATGACTTCCGGGCTCTCTGCTCTAGCCCGTGGATCTGGAGCCTGTGGATCTGGAACCCATCGATCTGGAGTCCGCCGGAAGCGCTCCGTCTTGATCGCTGTAGTTGAAGTGTTGAGCCTGGGAAGTGCAAGTCTTCCAACTTTGTTCTTTTTTTTTTTTTTAATATTTATTTTTGAGAGAGACAGAGACAGATCATGAGCAGGGGAGGGGCAGGGAGAGAGGGAGACACAGAATCCGAAGCAGGTGCCAGGCTCCGAGCTGTCAGCACAGAGCCCGACACGGGGCTCGAACTCCTGAACTGTGAGATCATGACCTGAGCTGGAGTCGGACGTTTAACCAACTGAGACCCCCAGGCGCCCCAACTTTGTTCTTTTCCAAGATGGTCTTGGCTTTCCTCTTGGCCCCTCACGTTTCCCTGGCATAGGACGGACAAGCTTTCCCATTTCTGCAAGAAAGGGAGCTGGGATTTTGACAGGAATTGTGTTGAGTCTTGCTCGATTATAGATCAATTTGAGAATCATTGTAACAAGATTAAGTCTTCTGAGCCATCAACACGGGATGCCTCTCATCTACCTAAGTCTTTAATTTCTTTGTGATGTTTTCTTGTTTGTTTTCAGCATGGAAGCCTTGTGCTTCCTTTTAAAATTTAATCCTAAGTATTTCATTGTTTTCTGATGCTCTTGGAAATTGTAAGGAGACTTGTTTGATGTTGTAAATGGAAATCCGCTTTTTGACCTTCATCATCGGGTTGCAGTGAATAGTGTAGGAGATAAGTCGGGATGCATGGTGTGATGCCTCCGTGCCTCTAGTGGGAAAATAAAAAGATGTATAGCAACCAAGGTAATGAGAGGGGAGGAAATAAGGAAAATTATTTGATCCAGGGGCGCCTGGGGGGCTCAGTCGGTTAAGTGTCCAATGTTGGCTCAGGTCATGATCTTGTGGTTCGTGAGGTCGAGCCTTGCAATGGCTCTGTGCTGACAGCTCAGAGCCTGGAGCCTGCTTCGGATTCTGTGTCTCGCTCTCTCTCTCTCTGTTCCTCCCCCACTCATACTGTCTCTCTGTCTCTCAAAAAATGAATGTCAGAAAAAAATTTTTTTAAATTATTTAATCCAGAAGAAGGCAAGACAGGAGAAGAAAGGCATTCTGGAAGAGGTAAGACCAATCCCAAGCACTTAAGACAATAGACCTAAATCCCAGTGTAGTAGGAGTTACAAGAACCGACTGAACGCTCCAGTTCAAAGGCGAGATGATGGCTCAATGGAGTTTAAAAAGTATTCCAGTCCAAGAGCCCTCCCCACAGTGGTGGGTGATGAAGGTTTGCCCATTTACTGCTCTACTGCTGGCCACTCAGGTCCCCAGGAGAAGGTTCTAGAAGTCCCAGGTGCCAAGGAGACCCGCAGAAGTTCCATGGCAGTTGGAGCCCCTCAAGGGAAGGGAGCCATTTCCCTTCTGGCCGCAGGCTCACCCTGCCTACGACTGAAGCAGCTCAGCTGGTGAGCTTTTAGTTGTGCGAGGGGTGCCCGGGGTGCCGGGAGCCCACACTGCTGCTCACTGGGGCCCGCGGGCGTCTGGGTGGGATGTGCAGGCTGCCCGCTGCTGGCTCCCTCCCTGCCTTCCTGGGGCCCTCGTCCAGCTGCTCCAGACTGTTCTCTCCCTGCCTCAGCCTGTCTTCTCTGGAAGTCCCAGGGCCCCCGGAAACCTAGAGCTGCATGTGTCCTAGGTAGTAATAAAACCACAGCACTCTCCCCGCTCCCCTCCCCCTGATGCCGGCCCTCGTGACAGAGCTGCTGCATTTGAAACTTGGGCCTTTTGTTCGCCATGAACTTGCTTGCACTGACCTTGACTGTCAAGAATATCGAAGTATTTTTTATCTTGATCTCTGAGGTTTGGGTGTCCCTTAAATGCTGTGCCTTTGGGAAGGGCCTTGCTCGCCTCACCCTAGGCCTGGCCCTTCGGGACATCAAGGTGTTTTCAAGGGGACCCCCCCCCCACCCAAGTTCTCCAGTGAGCTCTGCCCCCACAGGAAGATCCACGGGGCGGGGCATCTCCTGGGTGGGGGCGGGAGCAGCTTCCGGGGGGGTCTGTGAGGAACTACAGTTTGGTCCCTTCGTGAGCACATGGTGGGGGGTGGGGGTGGCACGGGAGGCCCAAGAGCTGGGCAAACGTTGGGGTGCACTCTAGCCCTGGTCAGGGCCTGAAGCACAGGATAGACTTCACACTACTCTGCACACGGGCTCCGCCCCCGCTTCCTGCTGAGCCCCGCCCCTGTGCTCTGGGTGTGATTTCTCCCCCCCCACCCCCGGACCCTTCAACCTGACCCTTGTCTCCTCCTGCCCCCACCCCCTCACCCGAGGACCATCTTGCTCTGATCGTTTTCAGCCCTCCCTTCTCCCCGCCGCCCATCTCTCCCTTTCCCAGCTGTTAGCTCTCGGGTCTCCAGTCGCACAAGGGCACTCCAACCGTGTGGGGTCCTGCCCCCTGCAGGGCAGGGGGGACCCCAGTCCAGGCAGAAGGGACAGACAGGGCCCCCGGGTCCCTCCCTGCCCCCAGCCCACGCACGGCTGAAGAGCGTCCATTCACGAGGAACCTTTTCTTGCTGCTTGGTCCGAACAGAACTTTCCGGGGCTCCAGGGACGGTGGGAAGCCAGCCGCCCCAGCAAACGGCTGCGTCAGTGTCTCCGCGCACCCGCCGGGGAGTGTGGCCTGAGGAGGCGTCGCGATGACTGTCACCCCCGACGTCAGGTTAGAATACCTAGAGGCGGTCGCTGCCCTCTTTTTGAAGTTCAAGCCGGACAAGTGGGGCAAGATGATGGGAGCCGAGGAGAACTTGGCCTTGTTCACCGAGTTCCTGGAGAAGCCGGACGTCCTGGTTCTGGTTCTGACGCTCACCCCCGCCGGGCTGATCACCCCCTGCCTGGGCTTCCCTGCCGCCCTCAAGTCCAAAGGGCTTTACTTCATCAAGAAGAGCGAGGGGCCCCTCAGCAAGCACACCTACAAGAGCCAGCTCCTGTACGGGGACATAAGCCCCACGCCCGTGGAGCAGCTGATCGCTGTCGTGGAGGAGGTGGGTGCCCCGGGCAGGCCCTGGGGGCCGGGGTCCAGCAGAACGGTCCCTGTTGTGTGGTCCGGAGCCCTGCCGCTCACGGGGCGGCCCGTGGGCCAAGAGCATCAGCCTCCCTGGGAGCCTGTTAGAAACGCACGGAGCCCTGATGCAGACACGGATCTGCATTTTTTTTTAATGTTTATTTTTGAGAGAAAGAGCGTGAGCAGAAGAGGGGCAGAGTGGGAGGGAGACACAGAACTCGAAGCAGGCTCCAGGCTCTGAGCTGTCAGTACAGAGCCCCACCTAGGGCTCAAACTCACGAACGGTGAGATCCTGACTGAGCCGGAGTCAGACAATGCTGTGGGCCTCAGGACGCACTGGGGACGCCCCTGCCCCCAGCTGCAGAAGGTGGGGGCCATTGGAGTACCATGGGTTGGGTTCCCCAGTTCTGAGACTTTGAGTAAGGAAAGAGCAAGAACAGGGTGCAGTTCGATGCATCTCCCCACCAGGCAGCCTCACCAGCTAGAAGTCCGAGGGACTCTGCTTTTTGGCCACGGCTCTCCTCATGTGTGAGATGGGGACTTGTGTCCCTGCCTTGTGCAAACTCAGCCTCCTATCTGGAAGAGGAGCCTGATGGGCATGGAGCTGAAGGGCACGGGCATCGCCAGCTCTGCTCCCGCTGCTGCGACGGGTACCACGGGCCTGGGGGCTGGAAGTCCAAGGTCCAGGCGTGGGAGGGGCTGGTTCCTTCCGGAGCCTCCCTCCTGGTCCCGTAGATGTCCTCGCCGGGCCATCCCTCTGTGTCTGTCTGTGTCCAGATCTTTTCTTATAAGGATACCAGTCATATTGGATTTGGGCCTCCCACCCATGTGACCTCATTTTAACTTCATCACCTCCTAAAGGCCCATCTCCAAGGACCGCCACGCCCCAAGGTGTTGAGTTTGGGGCTTCAATATGGGAACCGGGGGGCCTAGCTCCAAGGGCCCCATTTGCTGTCAGCAAGGGTTGTGAACTGCTGCTCCGTGGCTGGCGGGCCGCCGTCCTGGGTCTGCGCCCCTCTGCCCGCCGTGCCTCCTCCCGGCACGGCTTCAGTGTTCCTTTTCCTCCTGGGAGCCACTGGGTCGGAGGAGACAAGGTGGGCAGCCGTCCAAGGCCGTTGCCTTTCAGGTGCTGTACTCTCTGTTAAACCAAAACGAGAACCTGAGCGCGTGGCCCTGCGTGGTCTCGGAAGACCTCATGCGGCAGGTGCACAAGCTGAAGAACGAGATGTTTGTGATGGGGGGCAAGATCCGGGGCAAGACCCTGCTGCCCGTCCCGGAGCACCTGGGGAGTCTGGACAGCGCGCCGGGGTCCGTGGAGAGGTAGGAGGCACGGCCCAGGCACCGGGCCGGGCGGAGGAGTAGCCGCCCGGTGTCCGGCCGGGATGGGGTGCTGTGAGCCGGCGTGGAGTCTGAGATCAAAGGCAGGAGGGAGCACCAGAGCCCCTCCCCCACTGCGCGTGGGTACGGGTCCACGCGACACAGGATCTCCAGATTTAGGACGTGGGCCCTGAGGGGCGTGGGAGGGGTTTCCGGCAGGTGGAGACTGCGCATCCGAATAGAGGCTGTGTGGTCCCAGAGGCCCCGGGAAGCCCGGGATGGCCCCTCGCACCTGCCCTACCACCGTCTTCAGCCGGCTGGGGCGTGAGGCTCCAGGAGCTGTTGTGGGCTGACCACGTGCTCCACTTACGTCGGAGGGTGACGGCTCTCGGGGGCTTGCTGTGCGGGAGGTCCTCCACCAGACCCCCAGCACATGCCTCGTGTGACCGCAATAAGGACGGCAGGAACACAGCTTCATGCTTGTTCTCTCTGTTGGGAGGTCTGGGGACCCTCCCCCCTCCCCCGCCACCCCCTGGGACGGGAGGCAAGATGTCTGGGGTCTGCTGTCTGAGGGCCCCGGGGAGGGACGATTCCCCCCCCCAGAAGGGGCAGCGCCGGTAAGACTCCACGCCTGTGGCGGTGAGCGTGTGGTCCCGACCTTCTCTCCAGGATCGCGTCCACCCTGGACAGCCCGCTGCTGCACGCCATCGAGACCATCGTCATTGACTGGTCCCACCAGATCCGGGACGTGCTGAGCCGAGACTCGGCCCAGGCCCTGCTGGACGGGCTGCACCCCCTGCCCCGCGTCGAGCTTGAGTTCTGGGATGCGCGGCTGATGAATCTCAAGTGCATCCACGAGCAGGTGACGGCCCCCCTCCCCCCCGCCGAGGTGACGAGGCCCCAGACGGCTCCTCATCATCGTGCATCCCCTCTGCGGGGACCCCCACGCCCCGCGTGGAGGCCGCCTCCGCTCCGGCAGCCGCAGGGCCTGGGGTCTTCGTGTTTCTCTCGAAAGGCTCATGGTGTTCTTGTCCTCTCTTTCTCAGCTGAACAGTCCCAAGGTGAACAAAATAGTTGAGATCCTGGAAAAAGCCAGAAGCTGCTACTGGCCGGCCCTGCAGAGCGTGTACATGAGTGTCACCGAAGGTGAGCCCCGGAGGCGGCGGTGCCTTGGGCGAGCGGCTGGGGCGCCTCCCCACGGGCCGCTCCCTGTGGGGAAGGAGGGTGGGTCTGGAGGCAGCAGGTGTCGGTGGACGCAGGGGCGGGCTCACGAGCCCTTCCTCTTGCCGCAAACAGGGTTGAAGGAGGCCAGTGACATTGTTCTGTATTTGAAGCCCTTGCGGATCCTGCTGGAGGAGACGGAGCAGGCCGACTTCCCGGGGGTGTGTCAGCTGCACAAAGGCTGCCCTGCGGGGCTGGGCCCCTTTCTTCAGGGGAGGGGGGGCCCCCCACGCCGCGGTAGACGGGCCGTGTGGTCCTGGGGGCACCTCTTCCTCCCTTCCTGGAGACCCACCCGCCTGTCTCTCCCCCGCCCCCCAGCTTCCGCCCTTCATCGCCAAGGTGCTGTTCACGATCTGCTTCATCTGGGCCACCTCCGAGCACGACAACACGCCCTCCAGGATCATCATCATCCTGCAGGAGTTCTGCAACCTGATCGTGGAGATGGTAACTTGCCCCTCCAGAGCGGCCGCTCCCTTTCGGCGGGTCTAGACCCTGCAGCCCGGGGCAGGACTGCATCTCTCAGCCCCTGGAGACTGCTAGTCCTGGGGGAGCGGATTCTGTCTGGGCTGCAGCCCTACACTGCAGGGCTGAGGGGCCGGGCCAGGGAGGCAGCTGGCCCGCCGGCTGGGGCAGGAGCGTAAGGGGGCGGCTGCTGTGTCCGACGCCGCGGCCCACGGGCCCCGTGCTGGGTGGTTTCCAGCCGGCTGGGCGGCCCGCGGGCAGGGTGTCCAGAGGGCTCGGCCACAACTTTGGAACACCTTCCCTCCGGCCCAGACGCGCAACTTCCTGGGCCCAGAATTGGTGCTGAAGGGCTTGCAGGGCGAAACGGAGGAGGTTCTGAGCAGCATCTCTCTGTCGGTGGGCGTCCTGAAGGGGCTTTACCACACCTACGACTTCTGCTGCGCAAACATGAAGCTTTTCTTTAAGGTGCGGCCGGACGCAGAGCGGGGGTGGGGGGTGGGGGGTGGGGGGTGGGGGGGGGGCTCTGCCCAAGCCCCACCTGTACACGTGGGAGTGTTTGGGGTAAGCACGGCCACGGCCGCCCCTCTCTCTTCCCCCCAGAAGGACAAGGAGCCGGTGCCATGGGAGTTTCCTTCCTCCCTGGCATTTTCCAGAATGAATTCCTTCCTCCATCGCATCCAGACCATTGAGGTACAGGTGCAATTTGGTTCAGGCTCCCTTCACCTTAGCGGAGCCGTGCCTCCCTGTCCCGGTCCCTGTCCCGCCACCGCACACAGCCTCCAGTAGGATGAGAGTCCCACCTCAGCATCCGAATCGTGGGGAAACTGAATCACGGGCCAGCCCGCCCCCCCCCCGGCCCCGCCCCATGCCCAGGGCTGTCGGCCAGGAACGAAAGTGACCCGTTTGGGCTGCTTCTCTCCGCACCCATGCCTTCTGCCCGCGAGCAGGCTGATGGCACACCACAGGAGCCCAGCCCGGGAGCTGGGAGGCGGCAGGAGAGGGTTTGCGGGGCCCGGCTCGTGTGGCGCCGGCGGACACAGGACTGCGCAGCAGCCCCGTCAGATACATGGAATGACTGAGCACGTGAACTTTACTAAAGGCTTTTTTTGTTGTTGTTAATGTTTATTTTTGAGAGAGACAGAGTGTGGGGAGGGGGAGAGAGAGAGAAGGCGACACTGAATTGGAAGCTGGTTCCAGGCTCCGAGCTGTTAGCACAGAGCCCCACACGGGGCTTGAACTCCCGAACAGTGAGATCATGACCTGAGCCGAAGTTGGATGCTCAACCAACTGAGCCCCCCAGGCGCCCCGAGATGAACATTTTTAAATGGTTCACAACAGCTTCTTCTGGAGAGAAGAGCCCAGGCTAAAGATGGACGTGGTCAGGGCAAGAAAGTTTTGCTTTTTGTTCGAAATCTGTGTGGTCCGGCCATGGTGGTGGTGGCCGTGGCAGCTTTGTGCCCACTGCTGAGCAGCGGGAAGTCACCCTGCAAGCCTTGCGTGTTGATTATTTTTTTTTTCCCCGACGGCGTCCACCATTAGCAGTGGCTTCCAGGGGGCTGACGAGGGCCACCGAGGACAGCAGATTTACAGCCCGGAGCGTTTCTCGTGCCTTCCATGGTTCCTACATCACAGGCTGTGAATCAGGGTGCGCTTCCTGGGAAAAGGGGGGCGCTTTTCAGAGCCGGACAGAGCCGAGCCGTCCACCCCCTCCTCCTGGCTGCAGGAGCCCGAGCTTAGGGCTTGGCCACGTCCCTGCTTTTCGTTGGGCGCACTTTGCTGGTGGTGTTTGGGAAAGACGGCACCGGCTTAGGGGACCCGCTGGAACACGGAGGGGGCATCTGGAGGCTGACTGGGGCCGGCCGTAGGTCAGGCGCCTGAGGCTGCGTGAGGTCCTCAAGGAGCCTTGGGGGTCTGGCCTGGGAAACCGGAGACTCCCACACAGAAGGGGGAGGTAATGTGAGTGGACCGGGTGTGAGTAAATGCCAAAATCAAGAGCAAGTGGGGGTACCCGAAAGAAAGAGCCAGAATTCCACCAGACGCCGGAATAGTTGCCAAGACCTCCACGGGGAGACCACCCCCCATCTCGGAGGCGGTAGGATTTGCATGCAGGGATCGGTCAGGCATTCTGGGCGTGGGGGATCCTTCCGGACCCCATCAGGGATGGGCTCTAAGTGGCGACGGTCTTCCAGGAGGCAGAGATTTGAAACCGAGTCAGACCATCAGACACTCACGGCCACGTGCCTTTAACTGCCTCCCCCCACCGCTGAGGAAGGGGGGGTCCCAGCAAAGCGTGATTCGTGCGGAGGTGACTTGCGGCCAGGGTGGAGCCCAGCCTCCTCCCCCGCTCCTCCTCGGTGTTCACAGCTTGGAGGGGACCCCCGGAGCCCTTCCTTCCGTCCCCTCTGTGTTCCAGCAAGGACTTTGGAGAAAAGAAACGAACAGAGGGCCCCCCTCCCACTGCCCTGTGGCCCAGGGCTCTTCTCCCTGACTCCTCCCTGCTGGAGTCAGAGCTAGATCAGTGCCTTGCGTTTAGTTAGGGAGATGACTGGGTGGGGTTTTGGGGTTTTTCCTCCCCCAGGATCTTTATAAAACAGCGATTGAGTTTCTGAAGCTGGAGAAAATCGAGCTCGGGGGAGTGAGGGGGAACATCCTTGGAAGCCTGGTCACTCAGATTTACGACGAGGTCTTTGAGCTGGTGAAGGTCTTTGCCGAGTGTAAATATGACCCCTTGGACCCGGAAGACTCGGTACGTCGGTGGCCTCGGCCGGATGCGTGACAGACCCCCCCCAGGAGTGGGGGGAGACGGGGCAGGGGTGTGTCAGACGGTCACGTTCTAAAGGCGTCCCCACATTAGTGAGCACGCTCAGCCCCGAATCCCGCCAGCGGCCTCAGGGTCGGGCTCAGGGTCGAGGTCAAGGTCAGGGGGAGAGCGAGCATTTTGCCCCCTGCTTTGCGTGCCGACTTCCCAGGTTGGTGTTTTCATTTTCAGAGTTTTGATGACGATTACGCTGATTTTGAGACCAAAATTCAAGATCTGGACAGGCGGCTGGCCACCATCTTCTGCCAGAGCTTTGACGAATGTAACTCCATTGAGTCCTTCGCAAAGGTAGGCCGGGTCACCCCAGCTCGGAGTGACCATCTGTAGAGGAGGGGCGGGCCTCGCGCAGCGGCTCAGAGCACCTTGGGGACCTCCCGCTGGGGTGTGTCCCCGAGGAGGAAGGCAGGCAGTGAGGAGCAGGATTCTCACGAAGGGAAGGTGTCCCCTCGTTCTTCCTCGGTTCAATCCCCCCCTGCTCAAAAGGCCCAAACATTCGAGGCAGAGTTGCTGTGAAAATAAAAACATGCTTTTCTACCCGCTGAGCTGAACTCACCCCCTCTTGGAGACCCGAGGCTCCGCGGCCGGCCCGGCACCATTGACGGGGACCCGCCGCTGGGAGGTGGGGTGCCGGCCAGTGCTCGTCTGCCTTCTGGGTACTTCTCCGCCATTTCCAGGGCGCGAGCATTAAGTGTTTCCAGCACCTTTATGCTTAGGAAAAAGTCACGATGCCATGGGGAAAAAATGCTAAAAAAAAATAGAGGGCAGAAAAGCAGTAAACCTCTGGACAACATCGATTGAAAAGAGAAACACGGGTGCTTGCGTGGCTCAGTCAGTGGAGTGTGTCCAACTCCTGATTTCGACTCAGGTCTTGATGCCAGGGTTGTGGGATGGAGCCCTGCATCGGGCTCTGTGCTGAGCCTGGAGGCTGCTTGGGATGCTCTCCCCTCCCCCCCCACCCCACCCCACCCCCGCTCTCCCCCCTCACCCCCCCTTCCCTTTGCCCTGCTCTCCCGGCTCTCCCCGCTCTCCCCTCCCCCGCTCTCCCCCCCTCCCCCGCTCTCCCCCCC
>NC_043716.1:55357235-55367339 GCF_006229205.1 Suricata suricatta | reverse complement strand
GCTCCACGGGTCCTGAACACAGGTTTCAGCCCGTCCTAACCCGGAAATGGGGGTCTCCCCGCCCCACCCTGTGCTGGGGTCTCCCCAGCTAGAAGACAGTGCGGGAGCCGGGTGACAGCGCATGTCCCCTCCAGTCAGGGCAGGGCTGATGGCCCCTCTGCTGGGGCCGCTGAGGGGCTGGGGCTTTAGGCTCTTCAGGCCTGAGTAGGGAGCTGGGCCAGACCAATAAGGTGGTCGCCTTCCCCCTCGGCGCTCAGGAGCCTGGGTCACACTGAGGGGCGGGGCTTCGGGAGGAAGCCCCTCCCCCAGGCACTCTCAGGCCGGGGAGGGAACCTGGAGCTAAAAGATCCTGTTCAGCCCGGGCTTTGTCCTGCGGCTCCTCCCCCTCTCCTGCAGTGGCTTCAGTCCAGCTTCTGCTCGCAGAAAGGAAAGGTTCTCTCCTAAATTTTAATTTTGTGCTCATGCTAGATTAAAAAAAGAAAAAAACACAACAGGGACGCCTGAGTGGCTCAGTCGGTTAAATGTCTGACGTTAGCGGTTCTGCTCAGGTCCTGATCTCGCTGGTTGTGGGTTCGAGCTGACAGCTCAGAGCCCGGAGCCTGCTTCGGAGCCTCTGTCTGTCTCTGTCTCTCTCTGCTCCTCCCCTGCTCATGCTCTCTGTGTATGTATGTGTCTGTCTCTTTCTCTCTCAAAAATAAGTATTTAAAAAAGAAAGAAAGGAAACAAAGAAAAATGAGGGACAAAACGGCACCTGTAAACCGCCTCCACCTGCACTTCCCTCTGCTCGGAGCGATTTCTTTCCCTCTTGACCACCCCGTGCCCTGATGAGGGCAGAACCCCTGTGCTCCCCCCTCCCTCCCAGCCCCTTGATTCCCTGCAAGTTCCCAAGCTGCCTGGATGCCATTTCTCACTGTCAGGGATTCACAAACAGCCAGGAAAGTTCTAGAGCAATTTTCCGCATGATCTCCTGGCGGAAAATAAAATTAGCTTCCTTCCTGGAAGCCAAAAACCATGTAAACGTGAAAAGGGGGTGGGAGGGGACTGGACAGACAAGACATCATGAACCAACAAAAGGAACCTTTTTCTTCCAAGTGGCACTCGTCCATTTTGTGAGAACCGGCGCTGGTGACCCGGGTCGGTGGCCATGCCCTCTGGGGGAGCTGTGCCCCGAGTCTCGCTTTCTCCCGGTGATCCAGCTGCTCCGTCTGGCTTTCGGAGACCTGAGGATCTCTCCTCCTCTTTCTGCAGCCAGGTCTCGCTGTTCCCCAAAAAGGCCATTTTGGGGACATTGTCCTGTTTTTCACACCAAAAACTGAGGTGAATCTGAGACACAGGTCCGGGCCCTGAGAGCCCTAATACTTTGTGGCCTGAGCACCATGGATCTCTGTTTGCTTTAAGGCTGGCTCTCATCGGCCCGGGTCCAGGGTGACCTCAGGCCAGCTGAGGAGCTTCCAGAACTTTCTCCGTCTGGGTTCTAGAAGGCCTCCCCCTGTAGGCCCAGCCCAGGGCTTGCGCTGCACCTTGACTGTTGAGCTGTGATCTTTTAGGGCAATTCTCCATCTGATTCCAGCCAGCGCCTTACCCAGAACATCCAGATAAAAAAATCCTACTCTCTTCTACTGAGTTTTTAATTTTTTAAAGCCATTCCCAATGCTTAGCGAACGTAGACTGTGGGCGACGAGCCAGTGCTTGCAGAGGCCCTCGGTCACGGTCCCCGTTTTCAGAAACGTGCTATGTCGCCTCCTGGATTAATTCAGACCGATGGCACCCAGCAGCCAGGTCTGCAGGCCTGGCCTTTCCTCTCCGTGCACAGAACGCGGTAACCTGGGCTCGGCCCCCAGCGTCACGGCCTCCCCAACGTTCCAAGCCTCCCTCTGTGATTCCCTCAAATCCCCGGGGGTGACGTTCTCCATCGGTGCTTCCCACCCTTGGCGTCTCTGCTCGCTGCCGGGGACCGTGGTCCCCACTTCCGTCCTGCCCAGCCTGACGTCTCCTGGGCCTCCAATGTCACCAGACGGGCCTCGGACCTAGTTGTAGTGTTGGTTTCCAGCCAAGCGTTTTGGGGCTCCACATACGTCAACATGCAAACCGTGGGGGACCCCACTGAAGTAGCTGCTGCGCAGGGAAAGAGTCTGCGTCCCGTCGGGCCGGGTGCTCGCTCCGTTGCGCCAATGGTCATGTGGTGGGTGGTGGGGGCTGGGGGCGGGGCGGGGACCCTGGCGAAGGCTCGTCCTCCTTGCTCACCAGCTCACGTACATGTGCGGCGGCCTCCTGGAGCGGCCGCTCATCCAGGCTGAGGTGGTGCCCAGGTACTCGGTCATGCTGGAGCTGTTTGACACCGAGCTAGACCACGCCAAGGCCTTGTACGACGCCCAGCTCGCAGCTGCTGCGGCCGGGAATGTCCCCCCGATCCACAAGAACATGCCCCCCGTGGCCGGGCAGCTCAAGTGGAGTCTGGAGCTGCAGGAGAGGCTGGAGGTGTCCATGAGGGACCTGAAGCGCATCGACCACCCGTGAGTGCCAGCCGGGGCCTGGGTGGGCAGTGCGCCTCCGGGGCTCCAGGGGAGGGGAAGCTCTCCGGACTCCCGGGGGGCGATCCCACACTTCACTCCGCCCAGCCTGTCCTTCCCAAAGCACCATCCCAGAGGGGCCCACGCTCGTGTCCCCCCTCCTCTGGCGGGAGCCTTCTCAGCACGGCCACTAGGGACCTGGCTCGCCCTGCCCTTGCTGGGCAGCCTGATGGACGGCAGCAAAACCGTCTGGAGGAAGACCAGCGCTGGCTGTGCAGGCAGCACGTGTCACGGCAGGGTGCGGCCACTGTCCCTGTGCCCGAGACGCGGCAGGCGGAGGCAGGGAGAACAAAGCAAGGATTCAGCTGTGCCCTGACGGGAGGCTGCCGGCCGGGGACTGGAGGGGTGCTCTGCTGCGGCTGGTTCTGGGGCATAGTCGGCTTTGTTGGGTTGGTCCTGAGTTGGAAGAGAAGCTGGTGATCAACCAAGTTCTGACCATTTGGGGCCAACTGCTACACGGGTTATTGGTCAACACCGGGACCCGTTGCTGCACGTCACGGGCCCTCATCCGTTTGTCCATTCTGTCCCCTGGGCCCAGAGGAAATGGAGCCGGCTGCCTCAGCACCCCCAGATCCGGCAGCCGCACTT
This sequence comes from Suricata suricatta, assembly GCF_006229205.1. NCBI lineage: Eukaryota > Metazoa > Chordata > Mammalia > Carnivora > Herpestidae > Suricata > Suricata suricatta. Next base: position 55,364,181 of record NC_043716.1, on the reverse strand, counting down.
AGGGCGCCAAAGAGGCCCTGAGGGAGGTGTGCACCTCACCACCCCGTCTGACCAACTCCAGGGTCATGTCCAGCATGGAGGCCAAGCTGATCTACCAGAAGTACGACAAGCTGATGGAGCTGCTGAGAAGTTACCGCAGGAAGATCTACCGGCAGTGGGTGGCCGGCGTGGACCAGCACTGCCACTTCAACCTGGAGCAGCCCCTGGTCCGGCGGGACCCCATCACCAGCCTCATCCAGGTCAACTTCAGCAAAGCGGTGCGTGCCGGCCTGCCACTCTGTCTGGAGGGCGTCTGCCTCAAAGGTCCCAGGGGACCAGGGCCCCCTGGGGATGGCGGGTGGGAGAAGCCCAAAGAGCAGGCCTGTGGGGGGCTACGCCCGTGACGTCTTTAGCCAAAGCTTTGATGCCCAAGGCGTGTCCGGGGTGTGTGTAAGCCCCGCGGCCAAGCAGCGTCCTTGAAAGGGGCCTCAGCGACTATGGTCCTTTAGAGCATGGCTGCCTCTCGGGATCCTAAGAGGAAACATGGATTTGAGAATTGACAAACACAGAGTAAGGTCCTCGCGGGATTGGAGCAAGGGGGCCCCTGGTTACGTCAGGCAAAGCGGAGCGGATTCCCGCGCAGGCCGTGGGGCGTCCCGGGGCTCAAACCTGGGTAGCTGAGCAGAGCGCCGAAGGCAGAGCAGTGAGGTGGCCCGGACTCCTGCGAGGTTGCGCCTGCCGCTCTCCGGACCCCACAGCGATACCAGGGAGGCAGATGGGAGGTGTCCTCTGGAACCTTCTTTCACCAAAATCCATTCTTTTTTTTTTTTTTTTTTAGCTCAACAAATGTTCACTGAGCACCTACTTTGTGTATGTGCTTGGAATAGATTAGTGAGTGAGACAGACAAAATCTCTGTTCCTGGAGCTTCCCTTTTCCTGGGGGAGGGCAGGTGGGGGGAAGGAGAGGAGGGAGGGAAGGGGAGGGAGCAGGTGGGAGAAGGAGGAAGGGCGGGAAGGGATATAAGTTAGCGGAACACAAGCAGCAGGTGTGTAACGAATACCTGAATACCCGAGGGGGGGGGGTGGGCGCCTCAGAACCCGGAAGTGGGGGGCGGGGACAGGTTGAAGTTTGGGCGTTGGCGAGGACGTGCAGGAGGTCAGGGAGGCGGCAGGTTTGAGGAAAAGCCTTTGAGGAGAGCGAACGGCTGAGGCTGGGGCCACACAGTCTGTTCAAGGGCCGCGGGGAGGCCAGCGAGGTCTGGGGTCAGCCAGGAGTGAACAGAGGGTAGGGAGGGGCTGGGGGAGGGCAGAGGGCACTTAGAGCCCCCAGGGCCCTCGAAGGGGCTCGGGGTTTTGTTCCAGACGGCATGCCTGCTGTGTCGGGTTTTCGAGGGAGGGCCGGAGCACCCCGGTGCGGTTCACTCCTCTCAGGGACGCCCTAGGTGCCCTGTGTGGATAGCCTGGGGGCGGGAAGACCAGCTGGGAGCCTTTTGCCACAATCCAGGGGAGAGGCCGCGAGAAGGGGGTGGCCCAGATCGGCGTGTCCTCGATGAAGGTGTGGGGGATTTTGATCAGAGAGCCCGGGAGACTCGGCTCGTTGGAGATAGGCTGTTTGGGGGCTGGTGGGACCAGGCCAGCATTTCCAAGGGCAGACTTGTCACTGGCTGAGGCGGTGGGCAGAGCAGGCTGAGGGGCGAGACGGACTCCTCCGGCCACGCTGGGCTGGACGTGCAGACGGAGACCCCGCGCGGGCGGACACCGGAGTCTGCGGGTCGGGGGGAGGTCTGCTTGGGCACACAGACACGTGGGGCGGGGACCCCCACGTCGCAGGTTCGTGAAGCCACGCCGTTGGGGGAGGTCACCGAGGTGACGGCAATCGAGGGGGTTGACGCCCTGGGACTCACCACCACGCAAACCTCTGAGGTGTCAACGGAGCCTGACGGCGGAGGCCGGGAGGTCCCAGTGTCCTGGGTGCCGACGGGAGTGACCGGGGTGGGGGGGGGGCCTCCCCCTGCGTCGCTAAGGGGCCATATGGTTGGGGTCATGCCCTGACCTTTTCTGGGGTCCCCACGGCCCTAGTTGGTGGCGGTTCTGAGAGAAGTCAAGTACCTGAGCTTCCAGCAGCAGAAGGAGATCCCCAGCAGCGCCGAGAGTCTGTTCTCACAGCACGAGACCTTCCGGAAGTTCGTGGGCAACTTGGAGCTCATCGTCGGCTGGTACAATGAGGTAAACTGATGTCATTTTGTTCCATTTGCCAAGTGTGGGGTTTCGCTCAGAACCCGCGCAGGGGTGGGGTCTCCGAGCGCAGCGGAGGAGGTGAGGACACCCTCTTGTAACGTGCTCCAAGCCAACTCCGCTATCGACCCAAGCGGTGGCGGCAAAATGGCGACAGAAGAGCCAAAGATGGAAACCTTCCTGGACGCTGGCTTGCGTCCCAGGGTCGCTTAGCCGGGCTGTACTCTCCTAAGTGCGTTTGCCCGCCGGGAATCGCAAAGTCATTCCATGACTCCCAGTAGCAGGTGGCGGGGTGGGCGTCTCCTGGAATCCGTCTGGGATTACAGATTGCCCAGCGACCTGTGGCCCGGGAGGCGGATGGACAGAGCTGGCCTTGAGGTAGGCTGGATCCGGGCCTGGGAGGGGACAGGTCCGCCTGCGTTTTGTGGAGCAAGAATTGGTTTTTTGCCGGATCTGGGGGCCGCACGCGGGTAATCGTGCAGAAGCTGGTTCTGAATAAGGGCTCCGGTGACTGACAGGCCTCAGGCTGGGGCGGGGGGGCTGCCTTCTGTCTGTTCAGAGCACCTCCCTCCTGGCATGAGAGCCCCTGGAGCTGAATCCGAAATGGGAAGGGGACCCGGAAGGCCCGGCCTCGGGCCGCTGCCGGCACCCCTTTCCACACAGACCCCAGAAGACCCTTCCATTGGAGCCAGCTGACCTTGGCTCCTCCCCAGGCTGCAGCGGCTGCGGCTGCATGTGGGCCGTGCATGAGCTGCCACGGGGTGCCCCGGACGGAGTGGCTTCTCACAGCACACATCTACGCTCTTCCGGGTCCGGAGGTCAGATGTCCAAGATCCGTTTCCTTCTGCTAAAATCAGAGGCAGAGGGGCTGCTTCCTGACGGGCTAAGGGGCTTCCATGCCGTGTCCCCCCCTCGAGGCCGCCGCCTCCTTGGTCACGTCTCCTCCTTCCTCTCTGACCTTCTCACGTCCCTCTTACAAGGACCCTGTGATTGCATTGGGCTCGCCCGGATAATCAGGATGACCTACCAGCGGTGCCAAGGTCTCTAACTGAATCACATCCACAAATTCTCTTTTGCCAAGTAAGGTGGGACGTCACAGATCCCAGGGACTAGGATGCCAAGGTCCTTGGAGAGCTATTTGCCCCTCCCCCCCCGGCCTAATCCAAGGGGCCACCAAGATCCCCTCTCCTTGGAGCCCGGGGCATTTGGAACTGGGTGCCAGCCTCCTTCACGCGGGAGTCACAGAGAGGCAGAGAAGGACAGAGCACAGGCTGTGGAAGGAAGGGAACAGGGCGGCTCAGCCCAGGGCCAGCAAGGCCCCAAGAGTCAGAGGAGGTGCCTGGACGTGGGCTTTGGTGGCCCCAGCCCCGTGGGTCCCCCGGAGGCGTCCACGTGTGTGGGTGTCCTGTTCGTAAGCTTACTCCGCATGCTCTCGCCACACCTGAGCCGGTGGGTTTGTGGTTTGTGCAGCCAGCCTGCCCCCACACGCAGCAACCGTCTGGGACCTGGAGCGTCTTTGATTTTGTGCTTTGTGTCTTAAATCCGCCCGAGATGCCTCTGCTCCCGGATTCCTGAGCCGCAGGGCCGTGCCTCTGTTGCCGTCCCTCGCCTGTCTTGTGGGGTCCTGTACCGAACACCCAGGGCCACCATGCGTGTGCCTGCTGTCTGTCCCCTCCCCGGCGAGCTTGCTAGGTTCCATGTGAGTTGATGGCACCCCACACCGCACTCCTGTGACCTAGGAAAATGGCAGCGGTAACACTGTGAACCCAAAGGGGGTTTCGCCAACCTCTCACGGCGGGGAAGGTGGCCAGATAACACCACGATTGACCAGGCCCAGCAAGCTGCTGCCCACCATGGGTGCCAACCAGGAGAAGAGCTGGAAGATCAATGATAGAGGGCTCGGGGAGACCCAGGAAGCCCCCCTGCTCCTGGCGGAAGCGACCCCCTCCGTGGCCGTGCCGGGAAAGCCGGAAGCAAAGCGAAGCAGGCCGGCTCGTGGGGCACGTAGATTTGTCAGAAACCTCACCGCCACCCCGGGCACACCCACGCCGGGCACACCCACCAAAGAACGGACCACGCTCCATTCCTCACTCCATTCCACAAAGTAGGGCGTGCCGGTGGTAACGTCACCGGAAACGTGTCCGATGGAAACCGAAGGAGGCTTGTTTTCGTGAATTTCATTTTTCAAGATAAAATGGTAACCGGTGTATTTGTGGCGCCAACTACAAAGTACCGCCGTCTGCCTCACGTGCGTTTCCTTGAACTGGCTTTTTCCAGAAGCAACTGTCTTCAGGCCCGGAGACTGTCGCGCTTGGGGTCCCCAAGCGTCTCCCAGCCACAGCCGAGTGAGAAATGCCCGCAGGTCACTTTCAGAGCAGGAGACTTCCTCCTGGTGACTCCGAGGAAGAACGTCCAACCGCTGCAACACAGGATTAAAAACATCTGGTCTGCAGGACGCCTGGCGGGGGCTCAGTCGGTTGAGCCTCTGACTCTTGGTTTCGGCTCAGGGCGTGATCTCACGGTTCGTGGGTCGGAGCCCCACGTCGGGCTCTGTGCTGGCTCTCCCTCTCTCTGTGCCCCTCCCCTGCTCATGCGTGCACACCCTCAAATAAAAAAGGTCTGGTCGTCTCCTGTATTTCCGCACAAAGCCTAGCCACGCCCATTGCTCGCCAACTCAAGAAGCCAGAAGCACATTAGCTCCAGCTACGGATGCTGCCTGTCCCTCTCCCGTCCTTCTGCTGATACAAACGTTGGGTCAGGTGAGGAGCCCGGAGCTAGAGACGCTCACTGCCGACACGATCCCCCTCATTGGAGACGCGCCGGGCCCTTTATCGTGCTTTCTGTTGGCAACAGACGCCACCGGCCTGCAGACGGCTCACGTCTGTTAGTGTCCGAGCCGGAGAGCGGCGCACGGTGCTTTGAGGAGTCTGCTGGGGGTGGGGGTGGGGTCTGAGGGACCTCGTGTGTTGTTTCTCCAGGTCACACTCCCGAGGGCTGTGCCCTAAAGGCGCGGATTGAGAACACAGGCTGTTAAAAGACACACAGGACGGGCATATTATTACCTCATCGCAGACATAGTGGCTGCTTCTCTGGGCTGTTACTATGGAAAACAGGCAATAAACGAAGGGCCTTCCCGAGTCCCTGAGTGTCCCCGTGCGTCGTGGACAGGACACTCAGCCTCAGGCGCACGCTGCCCGCAGCGTCCCGGCCGGGCTGGCCCTGGACCCGGAGGCCGGGACGCACCTGCCGTCTCTGCCCGTGGCGTGGTCCTAGGGAACTCGGCCCCTTTTCCAGCGGAGAAGCTCTGCTCCCCTCTGACCTCGCACAGGGTTTGGTTACGAAACACACCACAGGGCGCCTGGGAAACGGTCTCACTTGGGATATGTTCTCAGAGCAAGGGCGCCAGTAATCGGGAGGGACCACAGCCCATTGTGGTTATTTAATATCTAAGCTCGGACGAGTGGAGTCAGCACCTCTCCTTTACTCGCTTTATAATTGCGTAGATGGATGTCTCTCCTTCCTGTCCTGTGTCTTCCGGTGATAGGCCTGTGCGCTTCCCTTCCCCGGCCTCACCCACCTGCGTAGGCAGTGCGTAGACTGAGCCACCCGAAGCACCGAAGCACCGAGGGCAGAGGTCGGCGGGCGGGGAGGGAGGGGGAGGGGGCACCGTGTGAAAGGACCAAGTGATGAGAAGTATTGTTCTGAAAGGGAAGTCGTCAGCATCTGATGTACAAGTTTAACTCTATTTTGCATCTCTCGCTTTATAAAGTAGAAGTGTCCTTGAAACGTTATATGAAAAACGTTGTGGGGGGGGCGCCTGGGGGGCCTCAGTTGGTTGAGCGTCTGACTTCAGCTCAGGTCATGATCTCACGTTCCTGGGTTCAAGCTCTGCGTCATCTGTGCTGACCGCCGGAGCCTGGAGCCTGCTTTGGGATCTGTGTGAGGCTTAAAAAAAACGTCAGTTCACAAAACAGGAGGAAAAAAGGAGAGGGAGGGGGTATACTGACTGTTCTTATAAATTATTCCTTTAAATAACAAGCACCATTGAGTCTTGGAATATTCTTCTATCTAGCAACATTTTAAAAAAATGTTTCTAAGTGTTTTATTTTTTGAGAGACAGAGGCAGAGTGTGAGTCAGGGAGAGGCAGAGAGAGAGGGAGACAGAGAATCCGAAGCAGGCTCCCGGCTCCCAGCTGTCAGCACAGAGCCCGACGTGGGGCTCAAACCCACAAACTGAGAGATCATGACCTGAGCTGAAGTCGGATGCTCAGCCGACTGAGCGCCCCGAGGCGCCCGTGTGTATGATTCTAAGCCGAGTAAAAACAGTTGTGGGTCACCCGCTCATTAGGGTCCTGTCATCACCCCTCCTCCTGTTTCTAGCCCCTTCCGTAGGTAACTAAGAGTTAAGTATATACATAAATCCCTGGTGACAGAAGTAGTTTGGGAAGGTGAGAGCTCCTGGAATTTGATTTATGCATAATTGCCAAGTAAGTGACACGAGTTTCAAGGGGCTCGGTTGGCACTGGGTTGGGAAAGCCTTCCCACGAGGCCCTGCAAAATCTGGTTGGATTCAGAACAAAGGCCCTGAGACTGTGGCCTTTTTGTTGCAGATAAAGACGACCATGATGGACGTAGAATTTCCACTGATCAGGTCAGAGCTGGGAGCCATCGATGCCAAACTGTCAGCTGCTGAAACCACACTGTTCTGGAATAGCGAAGGTACGGCGGCCGC
>NC_043716.1:55336516-55357135 GCF_006229205.1 Suricata suricatta | reverse complement strand
CCCCCCCCATTTCATTTTTAAAACAATTGCGTTTAAGCCATATTTCTCCATCGATGTATCAAGATTAAATTATCCCGGTCCACTTTACTGCCCATGGTGCCCCCAGCCACGGGACCTCCGATCACGCGGGCACCTGCCACCTCCCTCCCCCTCCCGGCGAACGTCTGAGCTGGAAGATTTCCACATTTCTGGCTCAGGTCATCATTTCATTTCGAGTCCGTTGTGTCCTAGTGTGAACTTTCTTTTTCTCTTTCTTTTCTCTGTTCTTTTCTATGTTTGCCCCTCCCCCCTCTCAAAAATAAACAAACAGAGAGAGAGAGAGAATCCCAAGTAGGCTTCTTGAGGTCAGCACAGAGCCTGACACGGGGCCCAAACTCACACCCCTGGGATCATGACCTGAGCTGAGATCAAGAGTCAGACGCTTAACTGACGAGCCGTGCAGGTGCCCCAGAACCTTCTTCTCTATGTTACAGCTTACCAATGTCTGCTCAGGTTTACTCCATAAACTAGACAGAATCTCTGCTCCCCACTACGTTTTCTGACTCAGCTGTCATTGGATGGAATCTTCCCTCGTGATTTCTGCGGGCAGGAAAGGGGCCTTGATGACGAGCTAGGTCCTTGCTTATCCAAAACACCTGTCTCTCTTGACCTCACTGACAGCTGGCCTGTCCAGGTGAGGGATTTTTTGATATGATCCTTCCCGGTCAACGGTCTACAGACGTCTGTGTGTCCGCGAGCTCTCGCTGCCCTGACAAAGGCCCCGACCGGGCGGCTTAAACAGCCCAAGTTCGTTTCCCCACAGTCCGGGAGGCGGGATGTCCGGATAAGGCACCTACGGGGTGGTTCTCCCAAGGGCTCTGTCCTGGGCTCCCACACGGCCGTCTCCTCCCGTGTCCTCACGTGGTCATCCCTCTGCACACATCTGTGTCCTGACCTCCCCTTTTCATAAGGACACGAGTCACCTGGTGACCCCGTTGTGCTTCACCAGCTCTGTAGAGACCCACCTGCAAACACAGGCACATCCCGCGGTGTCTGGGCTTCAGCCTGTGAGTTTGGGGGACGTGTCGCCCACAGTCCCTGGCTCCTAGCCCCACGGTGACCAGGCTGGCGGCGACCGCCTGTGGTGCCCCTGCTCTCTCTTTAGACACGTAAGGTTCATCACCGTCAGGGCATCCAGACAGGCGTCTCCTCTTGTTAACGTTCCCTTGACTTGGTTAAGTGTCCCTGAGAGTCCCAGGGGCAGCCGGAGGTCCCCCAAGCTTCCCATGGGGACCAGGATGGGGACATAGGGAGACATGGGCCCAGAGGGTGCAGGTTTGGTCCACAAACTTTCCCACTCCGTGTTTTGTTGCTGTGTATGTCCCTTTGATGAAAATTTAAAATTAAAGGAGATGCCTGGGGGGCTCAGTCCGTTGGGCGTCCGACTTGGGCTCAGGTCATGATCTCATGGTTCATGGGTTCGAGCCCCGCGTCGGGCTCTGTGCTAACAGCTCAGAGCCTGGAGCCTGCTTCCGATTCTGTGTCTCCCTCTCTCTCTCTCTCTGCCCCTCCCCTGGTCACACTGTCTCTCTTGCTCTCAAAAATAAATTTAGAAGTTAAAAAATATTCTTTAAAAAGATCTAACTTGGATAATAGAATAAAATCAGAATCGTAATTGCAGATGACGTGTATCCTTGTGGTACAAGCTCGCAATTACAGGAGGGCCTGAGCGCCCCCGCCCCCACCCCCGCCCCCCTGCCCCGACAGCAGGTCAGCTGCCCCAAGAGGGGCTCCTCCCCCGGGCCTGCTGTTCGGAGCCATGGGCGCTCTGACCGCACACCCCTCGCTCCGGATGCCTGCCCCCGGCGGACTCCTGGGCCTGATCGGGTCGAGCCTCTCAGTGGTCTCCCTGCCCGCCCTCCCTGCCCCACCCCTGCCTGGCTTTTAGGCAAACTGTCTGAGGCTCTCTGCTCTAGTGTCCTCAGGGCCCCCAGGCCTCTCCGCAGGCAGGGACCTGCGCACCGACGAGCAGGCAGGGAAGGCACAAGACCACAGGTTTTCCCCATAGGTTTTCCTCCCTCCCACTGTGCCCTGCAGGACTGGTCAGCCAGCCCGATGTTCGAGAGAAAGGACAACAAGAAGGAGGCCCTGCTGGACTTGGAGGGAAGGGTGCTCAATCTCAACAAGCGCTACACTGCGGTCAAGGACGCCGGCCTGAAGATTCAAGCCAAGGTCTTGGTAAGGACTCACCCAGACGGGGCTTTGAGGGGCCACTCCCTTTCGGGAGCAGAGGGACAGCCAGAGATGCAACATCCATAGTCACGGAAGTTACTCTCTTTATTCCAAGAGTCTCCTTTCCAGAAAGCAGACAGACTATCGCAAACATGTGCTCGGTAACCCGTTCCCCTTGCTATGGGCCTGCCTCCTCCGTGCTAAGGGGTCAGCACCCCACCCTGCACACAGCTGGTATAGACAGGCGACATGGTCGTCTGAGGTCAGCAGCCGTGTCTCCCTGGGTTTCACGGCTTGAGGACGGGCGGCGTGTGTCTCTGGAGGAGGAAGCCATGTAAATATGAGTGGGGGGCGTGGTGTCGGTGCCGACCCCTTCCAGTCGGGGGGATGCGCTAGCACTCCCCTGCGGGGCCGCCCAGTGCCGAGGTTCTGCCTTTTTGCTGACGGCCTCGATGGGCCGTGGGCCTCTGTCCCGGCAGGAGCCTGGCATCCCCAGGAAGCCCTGGGAGGTCTACCCGGGTTCCCGACCACGCGGGGTCCTCGCGCCTGCCTCACCTGGCAGCCTTCTGATCCGGCTTGCGTGTTACCTTGTTTCTGAGGCAGATGTGGAAGGCGGGCTCTGCCTCGGCCTGAGAAAGAACATTGTACCGCGAGCTCAAGGTATTTTCAGGGCGGTTGCTGTTTGGTTTTCCAATGCTCGGGGTGAATCAAGGATGTGGACCCCAACGATGGGTCCCCACAGCCAGACAGGAGGGTCTCTCATTGGCTGTTCTCACGGTCAGGGTCATTGTCTGTTCTCATGGTCAAGCCATTGCTTGGAAGGCCATTGCCCGTGGAGTGACTTGATTGGACCAGAAGATATCATGTCTTGTTTCCGGATCCTCCTCCCCTCCCCCTTTGCCTTGGTGCCAGAAGGCCCCACTAAATGAAAATGTCTAACTGCAGACATATTCCTTGGAAGAGTTGGCTAATTAACCTGTTAACACTCAGAAGTGTTGGAAGGGGAACAGGAGAGAGAAATTCGGCTAGGGTAAGGGACAGGCTCACCACCCAGCACCACAGAAAGGGGACGGAGAGGAGGAATCCCATGTATCCACCCACCCACCCCGTTTGTCCATGCATCCATCCGCCTATGCGTCCACTCATCTATCCACCCACCTGCCCATCTATCCCTCTTTCTGTCCTCCTTTCCACACATCCATCCATCCCTCCATCCATTCCTCCATCTTCCCATCCATGCATCCATCCATCCACCCACTCAGCCATCTATCCATCCATTCATCTAACCTTTCATCTACACATCCATCCACCCCCCCACCCACCCGCCCCCCATCCATCCTTCCTTTCACCCCCCCACCCCCCATCCACCCAAACATGCATCGCACATGCCGACATCCAGACACCATCCACTCCCCATCCCACCCGCCCACCCATCCACTCACCAGCTCCCGCTTTGTCCCAGGCACCTGCTTCAGGCTGAAGGTACAGGGGTGGAAAGGACAGTCAATCCCTGAACTCGTGTAGCTTGGCACCAAGGGGAGGTACAAACGAGACACAAATCAATAAACTAACTCACGGTTGCCACCTGTGCCACGGTAGGCACAGATCATGGATTGCTGGAGGGATTCCAGGCGAGAGCCAGGAACAGCAGACAAAGCTGAGATGAATGGGGTGTGGTCAATGGGGGGCTTTCCTCTGTGGGGAGGTGACATTTGGGCCGAACCCTAAAGGGTTAGAAGAAGGCAGCCTTGGCAGGTATGGGAAAACAGCCTGTGTGAGGGCTCTGGCATAGAAAAGAGCCTGGCACGTTCAAGAAGCTAAACGCAGCCCCATGCGCCCGGAGTAGGTGAGCAGGGACCCGCGTGGCCGGAGGGTCGCCGAGTGTGTCAGTCAGAGTGCGTGGGGCCCTGTGAGGCGGCAGCCAGCTGTGTGGTTCCGTCCGCAGGAAAACGCCGAGCTGTTCAGAGCAGACACGACGAGCCAGGCCTGGAGAGACTACGTCAACTACATCGACCAGGTGGTCCTGGACGAGTTTGACTCTTTCGTCCACAGATCCCTGAATTACTTGATAGACAACATGGCCGTGGACGTGAGTTACAGACATAAGATACACGTTTGCGCAGTAGATACGGTATTATAAACGTGAGATAAGGTCTACTTTGGAATCTATGGTTCGCAGGGATGAAACACCAGGCTATCGTGTTACAGATAAACAGGCGTTAAAACCTGCAGAGGGTGAACAACTCGCCCTGGATTTAAAACTGAAAGTCTTGTGTGCGGGGACCCTCGTCCGTCCCCAGCACGCAGGACATCTGGTCACTGCAGGTCGGCTAGTGAATAGCTAAGCAGCCCTGCCCTGTTGCCAGGTCACCGCCTCCCCCCTCAGTCGTATGGATTGGGCAGGGAGTACCCTCCTGTGAGCACCATCAGCTCCTAACCTCCTCAGCCCTCCGCGGGGTCGGCGGAGACGCAAAGCAGGTCAGCAAAGAGGATGCGCTGGTTGATTTCACCCTGGAATGTTCTCCATCGTGTTCCGTGTGGGTCAGCCCTCCCCGACCCATGTCTTTTTCATTACGGAATTCCCCAGAGGATCTTGAATATGCTAGGAGGGCAAGATCAGAGACCCCTCCCAGCGCACCCACCGGAGGGTGTCCTTGCACCAGCTGCAGAGGGTGGGTGACTCATGCCTGAGCTGAGCGCAAGTGTCTCAAAGGCCAGGCGTCACCAGACAAGCACAGACCCAAAATTCTGTTGACGGCTGTCCCCTTTCCCACCACATCTAAGGTTCGCCAAGCAACCCACAACGGTGCAAAGTGTCAGCAAGTTAAGGGATTTACGGTTAATTCATCACCATCCAAACCACGATGCCCCCCCCCCCCCCGATGACAAAATGTCCTTTTCCAAAAATCCCAGGGAGTCCCCATATATGCACGTGGCCCAGCAGCAGGAGCAGAGCCCTGAGTCCGAGGCTTTAGAAAAGCCTGGTCATCTGAGTTTGTGGTGATTGGCCTTTTGTACCAGTTAGCGATTCACTTGCACACCAGTAGACGTCATCTGTTGGTCATAGAGAAAACCAGTGGGCTCCCGAGTCAGCGCCCCGAGGGCCATTGTGGGACGGTGCTTGGAAGAAGACAAGTAGCGGTGGAGTGGATCTCGTGGCCGCCGTGGGCCTTGGCCCATCCTTTGAGTGTCACCGGTGTGTCACGCTAACCTCCATCAGGTCTCCTTCCAAATGAGGCCAGCGCCCTCGGCCATGCAGCCTCGCACGGGGGACCCAGGAGCAGACAGGGTCGCGGTGCACGTGCGCTTTACCAACAGGACGCTGGCCGTGCTGGGACGCCCCGGTGGTGGCCCGCCCGCCTGCTGTCTCCACACCACGGCAGGCGCTTCCCGCCGCTTCGCTGATTGGCCGCCAGGCAGTTTTGCCACAAAAGATACGAAGTCAGAGAGGGACATTAGAAAGGTCCCCGTGAAACATGACAAAACTAATAACAATAAACTTCTTCCTTCATGCAAGAGAGGTGTCCGTTTTCCAGAGACGAGGGTGCAGATTGGTACCGGATGAAAGCGTCTCCACCGATGTGCCCCCTTAGCACGTCGTCACGTGGACGTTGATGGACGCCCAGCGTCCTGCAGGAAACACGGGAGGAGGGCGATGCCGTCCTGTGTCCTAACAAACGCGCCGTCAGGTTCTAGGCGAGCCTAGCGTGCAGCCTGGCCCAACGCGGTCCTGTCTCACGCGCCCAGCAAGTTCGCCGCGTGTCTCCCGTCAAGCTGACACACGCGGTTGGCCTCCACTGTCACCCACGGCGAGGCGAGCCGAGGTTCATATCGTCCGGTGAAAACGCAAATACCTCCCAGAACAAACCACCAACCGGTTATTTTTACCCTTTATGGCAAAACTGTTCGACTGTCAATTGGTCACGTGGCAAAGACACTCACCACAAAGCCACCTGGAGCCAGGACCCCCCACGGACGGGAGGGCTGTGCTTGCTGGAGCGAGTCCCGCCCCGGGTGGCCCCACCGCGCACTGTGGCGTGGCCGCCGACCCCCATGCCCCCACTTCACGAGTTCCCGACCGACTCTGTCCTCACAGTAACCCCATGAGACGGGGACGGCTGGTGTCTCTGTTCTACACGAGATTGTTCTCATTTCATGTATTTGGGGAGCCTGGGAAGCCGCGCAGCTGGTGCGGAAGGGACACAGGTTTGGCAGCGAGGCGGCGGGGTCCCCGGCTCCAGCCTGCCCTGGGAAGGCACGCTTCCCCGAGTGCTCCCGGCCGGCCCGCGGGGAACACCGGGACTGGGGTGCAGTTCATCCGAACTCAGGGTGCTGAGCCCCCGGCGGTCTGTTTCAGGAGAGCCTGGCGCCGCTGTTTGAGGTCCGCATGCAGCTGGAGGAGGGCCAGCTGGCCTTCTCCCCGTCCCTGGAGCTGGGCACCGACTTCAACTTCCTGGAGCTGGTCGAGGGCCTGATGGACGACATCTACAATGCGGCCAAGTTCATCCCCCGGCTGGCCAAGAACCGAATGAGCTACAAGGTCAGTTCAGGCCTCACCCGGCCCCTCCTCCCTCAGCACTCGGGCCTCTTGACCAACACGCTTTCCTGGCTCATGCATCCGTGTACCCTCGGTGCATTCAACGTCTGGAAACAAAACCCCGTCGGATCGGGTCCAGAGGACCCGAAAAGGTCTAGGAAGTTAGGGTCCCTCTGTTTGTCAGAGTGTTGTCTGTGCAACAGGGAACCCCCAGCTAGAAAAGACCTAAATGCCATCAGACAGGGGAGCGGTGGGGTGGGTCCCGGCCCATCCGCCCAGAGGCAGCCGATGAGTCCCAAGCACGGGCCAGGGGTGGAGAGAGGCTGGTGACAGGTGAAGAGCTTCTCGAGTTGTCGGACAGTGTTTAGAATACGATTTCATTCGTTATGGATACACTCCGACCCGTTAAGAGTGCTTACCTCTGGAGACAGGATGGGGTTAAGGATGGCGGCCGGTGAGGGGTGGGGGAGGGACAGGGGTGCCCGGGTGGTTTTTTATTTCATACTCTTGGGCGTTGCTTGAGATTTTTGGTAGTGGGCAGGAATTATCTGCAGTAACCAATAGTTACAAGATGCTCTGGACTATTAGGGAGGGAGGTGAATGTGCGCAGGTGTGCGCGTGTGTGGTGTGGTGGGTACACCTGGCAAGGTCCAGAGCGGCTTCCCAGAGGACCTGAGTGGGCACAGTCTTAAAGGGTACGGAGGGGCTTTCCAGGCTGACGAGGTCGGGCAGAGAAAATGGCTTGAGGATTTCTGAGCCACAGAAAGGGGACGAGCCCGACCCAGGTGCCCACCGCAAGCTGGTCCAGAGTCCGTCACCAGGGAGGTGCTCAGGTACGGCCGTGGGGCCCCGGGAGCTCCGGCCGCCACGGCGGCGCTCTGCGGGGATCCGTCTGCTGAGGAAGGCACACGTGGAGGGGCAGAGCAAAGGGGGTCCCGCCCAGGCTGTCCCCCCTCCCCCACGCCAGTCTCACTCCTGCCGGGGGGGATCTTAGTTCACGGAGGCCCCTGAGCTACACTGGGGAGAGCTTGGTGCCACTGAGAAGACAGTTGGAGCCGCTCACGGTTCCCATAGAAACAGAAGCCTGGCGGGCCTCGAGGGGCTGCAGGGGTCGAAGCAGGTGCCATCAGGGGGCAGGAGCAGGGGTGAGGAGAAAGCCCAGGCCAGAGCCTTCCGTCGGGTTCCTACAGGGAAGGCAAGGCTGGCGGAGGAAACTGTCAGCGACTCTGAGGTCCAGGGGTCACCTCCGGTTACTGGTACCTGACCTTGGGGTGCCTAGGACAGACAGGAGGAGCGCTGGCTTGGGATAAACGAGGTATTGGTGATTTGGCTAGGCCCAGGGTGGGTGATTTGCATACGAGGGGTATGCTCCCCACTCCTGAGCCCTTGGTCTCCCTCAGAATTGGCTAGTCCCCAGAAGGGCAATGCCTCTCCAGACAGCAAGGGTTTTTAAGGTGTCAGTGAATCTTGGGGCGCCTGGGTGGCTCAGTCGGTTAAGTGTCTGACTTCCACTCAGATCATGATCTCACGGTTCGTGGGTTTGAGCCCCGCATTGGGCTCTGTGCTGACAGCTCGGAGCCTGGAGCCTGGTTCGGATTCTGTCTCTTTCTCTCTCTTCCCCTCCCCTGCGCACATTCTCTCTCTCTGTGTCTCAAAAATAAATAAGCATAAAATTCTTTTAAAGATGTGAGTGGCTCTTAAGATCTGGAAAATAAAAATCATAATTAATATACACCTCCCACCTTGAGATTCTCCAGGTCCGTGGATCAGTTAATCTTCTTGCTCTTTAAACCAACCTGGGTTGGGTTTTCGGTTGCTTGAAGCTCAGAAGATTCTGTCCAGAACAGGCCCCCCCGTGCCCCCCGGTCCCCACACGAGCCATCCGTGGTGGACTCCTTTCGGTTCCCCAGACAGCCGCTTCCTTTCAGTACAGGGGCTTTGCAAGTGCTTTGCTGCTTCTCTTGCTCTTTGCCCACCCATCCAGCAGACGTCAGAACAATGGTCACTTCCACAGGGAGTGTTCCCCGACCTCCTCCCCAGTGAACATTAGAGCAAGTCTCAGGGTCTGGGATTCTTTGGTGAATGTCTGATCCCGCCCCAGGACCCTCTGTGTGAGCCCTGTCTAGATCCCCCATGCCCACCCCCTTGTGTGGTGCGCAGCAGGTGCACGGCAGGGACAAATCGGTGTGGGGGTCACCCAGGGGTCCGCCAGACCCAAGTCACGTTCAGCATAATCTACGGGGGAGCATTGCCAGCAGGCAGCTGCCTCGGTTTCCCGTCTTGAGAGGTTAGCAGTGCTTCCGCTGGCAAAGAGCTACCTTCCCCGGGCGCAGGGGTGGGCTCTAAACCGCTCGCCTGCCCGCTTCCAGGCAGATCTGGAGGACATGACGGACCTCATAGAGATGAGGGAGGAGCTGTCCAACCTGGTCATCAGCACCATGAAGGCGGCCCAGGAGTACCAGGACTCCTTCGAGAGGTACGCCTACCTCTGGGTGGACGACCCCCAGGAGTTCATGAAGAACTTCCTGATCTACGGGTGTGTGGTCACCCCGGACGACATGGACATCCGGCCCGAGGAGGCCCTCCCCAAGTCGCCACCCAGCCTCGCCCAGTTCCAAGAGCAGGTGCGTGAAGTCTTGCCCCTCCCTCCCCCGCCCAGGAATCACCCTCCTACCCCCTGTGGCAGGTGGGGGGGTGTCGCTGGGCTTGCTGGGCTTGATTCAAACCGCAGGTGAATCCAGGAGGAGGGGACACGCCCTGACCTTGAGGCCAAGGGGGGTGGGAAGCCCTGGGGTCAGCGCAGAGGGGAAGGTGTCACTCGCAGCCTGGAAGGAATGGGCGAGGCCTGGCAAGGGGACTTAGGATCGGCTAGTGGGAATCACATCAGCGGACTCCGGGGTCCCTCGTTGTTAGGACCCGGCCCTGGGTGCTTAGGACGGGAATGTTGGCCCCCAGGACAAAGAGGATGGTTGGGGGGATGGTGCTCTGGGTCAGTTTGTGTAAGAAAGACAGGCTCCCTGGGGAGAGGCCTTCTCTGTCTGGGATCCGCCAGCTTGGGAGACGCTCCTACCGGCTCAGCAAGGCTGCAGGTGCCGGAGCAGAGAGATGAACATAAGCAAACAGTTACTCCACAAACCTCCGCCTCTTGCCCACGTGCGTGGAGACGGAGTCGCCCGTGAGCGGCTGTGACCCACCTGCAGGGGGGGCGTGTGCCTGGGCCAGTTTCGCCAAACAAGGGTGGGGGCGGCTGGGGGAGCATGGGAGCCCCGAGAGCGGAAAGCAGTGTGAGGAGGGCTGAGTTCAGGGTGCCCCCCCACCCCTGCCCCTGCCCCTGCCCCTGCCCCTGCTCTGACCGCATTCACCTGATGGCCTCTGGCCTGTTCTGCAGAGGCCGTGCTGGCCGTTCACCAGCTTGCGTGAGCTGGGGAGGGGCCGCCGGGCTGCGGGGAGCCCCGGGGACGCTAGGACGGAAGCAGTACCGTGCGGGTGACCGCGCCCCGTCTTGCAGATCGACTCCTACGAGAAGCTGTATGAGGAAGTGTCGCGGTGCGAGAACACCAAGGTGTTCCACGGCTGGCTGCAGTGTGACTGCCGCCCCTTCAAGCAGGCTCTGCTCAACACCATCAGGCGCTGGGGCTTCATGTTCAAGCGTCACCTGAGCGACAACGTCATCAACAGGTGGGCACCGGGACCCCCCGACCAGTCCCGCCGCCGCCCTGACGGCGGCCGCGCCCCCAGAGGGCCCGACAAGTATGCTTTTGTGGGGTGGCTGGAGGTCGGCTTGTCGGCCCCCAGCAAGGGGTGGGGTCTGGGGGGGTCCCAGCAGAAAGGTGTTGCCGGCTGTGATCGAAGGCCCTGCGCTTCGTTCGGCCCCCGTTTGCGGAGCACAGGCAGTGTCTGTGGCCTGGAGGGGGCCGAGCAGGCCGACATGTGGCCGACCGCCTGGCAGCCGCGGTTAGAGGTGGCGGTGGGGGCCCTGAGGGGCACGAGCTGGGCCGGGAGCCAGGAGGCCAGTCTGAGAGGAGCCGGTGAGGCGCAGGGGGAGGGTCAGGAGCAGGCGTCTGGAGGAGGCCGGGAGCTCTCCCTTCTCAGCACGGCCCCGCAGTGCAACGGTGAGCTCTCCCTGCTGGCTGCTGCCTCAGGTGGGCCTTAACCCCCCCCCCACCCCGTGGAGGGTGGCACCTGTCACCGCGGCCTCTGGTTCAACAGCCTGGCTGACCTGGAGGACTTCATGAAAGTGGCCAGGATGGGCTTAAAGAAGCCCCTCAAGGAGGGGGATTACGACGGTCTCGTGGAGGTGATGGGGCATCTGATGAAGGTCAAGGAGAGGCAGGTGGCCACCGACAACATGTTTGAGCCCCTGAAGCAAACCATCGAGCTGCTCAAGACCTACGGGGAGGAGATCCCGGAGGAGACACACCTGAAGCTGCAGGTGCACAGTGGCCCGGTGCAACCCTGGGGAAGGGAGGGGAGGGGGGAGCAGCCCAGGGCCCAGAGCTGGCCGTTGGGGGCGTGCAGGGAAGAGAGAGAGCAGCCCAGTGCTGGGCAGGGGGGCTTGCAGTGGGGGGTGCAGACTGCTTGAGCAGGGATGAGGCCCCCAGGCAGGGCCTACAGGAGAAGCCTCCCCTCTGGGCTCAGGCACCTGTGGCCTGTGGGGGTGGGGGCACCGAGGGGGCCTCTAGGGCAGAGCCAGTGGTCCCTCCATTCAACTGCTGAATTAAAAATGCCTTTGTCCCCACACCTGCCCCTGAGGACGGGTCAGCCCTAGGAGCAGGCGATGGTGGACAGAGAGCAGGGTCAGTGAGGCCCTGTAAAGGTGGGGGATGGCCAGTTCCCCGACCCAGGAAGGGCACCGGGGCCACTGCTCTGGGCGGCCCCCAGCCCAGCTCTCCAGGTGGCAGGGCAAGGCGGCCTTCGATGGCACTTTGCGCTGACTTAGCAAACGTCAGGGCAGCTGTGTGTGCCCCTGGGGTGTGAGGTCGGGCAGATGAGGTCCTGGGTCCTGAAGTCACTGCCCAGCCCCCCGAGAGTCCACCTCGTCCCTGCCCAGCCGCCCCCACCCCCCCGAGAGTCCACCTTGTCCCTGTCTGCCCTGCTCCGGGTCCTGGCACAGACCCTGCAGCAGAGGCGATGACAAGCCTTGGGGGAAGGGGAGGGAGCGGGAAGGCTCACAGCACCTGCTTCAGAGACCGCTGTGCGTCGTGTAGGTGGCGGGGTTGGCGGCTGCCCCTCTCCGCACAGGCAGCTGAGGGCAGCTCGTGTGCCGACGGTGGGGACTGAGGTGTGCCAGCACCGATGGAGGTGCTAGTTAATCACAGAGGAACGGGAAGCAAGGTCTCCTTTCTCTAGTGGGCGAAGCGTCCGCGGGCTGGGATTTTTTTCTTTGAGGAATTTTAGGATCAGAAGTCTGATATCTGCTCAGGTGTGGAGACCTTGGGAACACTAAAAATTCATCTGATTGTTAAAGCCCTTCTTAAACTAGCAAAATTTAGACACGGAGAGAAGGTTAGCGGGTGCCCCAGGCCGGGCTGGGTGGAGGCACAGAGAACACCCAGGACCAGTTCGTTACGGCAGAAGACAGTCTGTGTGTGTGTGTGGGTGTGGGTGTGGGTGTGGGTGTGGGGGGGGGGATGCGGACGTGGTCACCGGGACCCAGACATGGGCTCGATTGCGGAGGACGACACATACACACACACACAGGTTACAAACATGCACGCCCTATGCGTACACACGCACATGTGAACACACACACCATTCGTGCACACACGCACATATGTGCACGGGAGACACAGACACCTGCACAGGCTAGTACACATGCACATACATGCACGAGACATGGACACCCCCCCACAAATACACACATTTCTGCACACACGAGCAACACGGACACACACTACTCATGCACACATACGCAGATTCACACACATGCACATGTGACAGGGACACCCATACATGCAAATTCATGCACACACGAATGCACATGCACACACACATGTGACACATACATGTACACGTGTGACATAGACGTCTGCACGTACAAATCCATGCACGCACTAATGCCCACGCACACATGCCCACGTGACACACATGTACATGTGTGACACAGACGCCTGCATGTGCAAATACATGCACACACTACTCATGCACATGCACACATGCCCACGTGACACATACATGTACATGTGTGACACAGATGCCTGCACGCGCAAATACATGCACACACACCCATGTACTGATGGAATCGGGATAAAACAGGGTGGAAACGGACAAGCTCTGCCATCTGGGTCGTGGAAACGTGCCGGGCGGGTTTCCTGGCTGGGCGTCGAGCCGCAGCCGTGGGAGACGCTGCCCCGGGGGAGGCACACAGGACCCTCTAGTATTTTTGCAATTCTCTGCGCGTCCATAACGTTTCACGATAGACACTTTCTTAAAACGACGGAAAAGGAAGGGCCCCGCCTCGATGTGCCGTAGGAGCTGCCGGAGCAGTGGACCAACACCAAGAAGCTGGCCATCCAGGTGAGACAGAACGTGGCGCCCCTCCAGGCCAACGAGGTCAACATCCTGAGGCGGCGGTGCCAGCAGTTCGAGGTACCGCCCCCCCCCCTCCCCGGGGCCGGGGCCCGCACCCCCACGCGGCCGGGGCGGGGAGGGTGACAGCTGCTCCTCCCTCAGCTCAGGCAGCACGAGTTCAGGGAGAAGTTCCGGAAAGAAGCGCCGTTCAGCTTCGTGGACCCCGACCCGTACAGGTCCCTGAATAAGGTACGTTGGTCGAGGCCCCGGTGCCTTTCAGCAGTTCCTCAGCTGTCACTCACAGGAGCCCAGAAACACGGCCTCCAGGATCCGGGCCCAGGGTGTCCCCGCGAACCACAAGTCCTGTCCCCGAGGTGTCCCCGCATGGGGCGAGGAGCATCCTGCGAGCCGGGCCATCCCGCCGGCCGCCCGGCCCCGCCGCACCTCCTCCAGCCCCGGCTTCTCACGCCCAGCAGCTCCCCGTCACCTTCCCCTCCCCGCCAGCATGTGCAGCCCGTGCCCGAGCCTCCCCACGTCCCCTCTGTCTCCGCTCTTTAGTCCGTGACCAGTGTCCAGTGCGCAAGTTCCGCGGGAGCCATTCCGGCTCGCGCCGCGTGGCCTCTCACAAGAATTGGCGCAAGAGACCCCAAGATGCCCTCCTCCAGCCTCTGCCCTTCCCGTGCAGCTTCGGGGTTGCCCCTCCCTGAGACGGTCCCTGTCCTACAGGGTCACAGCCCCGAGCCCAGTGGGGGGTGCCCAGCCTGTGCTGGAGCCCGCGGGGCCGGGGCTGGACTCTGCAGAGGGATCCGGTGTGAGCTTGTTTAGGGGCTGGGTGCGTGCGGGAAGAAGGCCGCTTGGAGCCGCCCGCACGCACGGGGAGCCGCCTTCACCCCTGCAGACACGCGCATACTTAACACCAATGTGCCCGTTCTCGCTCGCCCGGCTTGGGGTGACTCTTGCTGTCCTCCTCTGACCTAGACTTCTGTCCAAGCAATCACACGTGACCCCCATAATGTTTAATAAGGTAAAAAAAAAAAAGAGGGTGAAAGTTAGGAAAGCCTGGAGCTCTCAGGAAGAAGTTGGACATTCACATGGAGTCTGTTTGCTTCTTGAGGCTGAACCGCCTTCCCGCCTGATCAGAAGCAGGGGGCGTCTGAGGGCGGGAGGGGAGAGGCGGGGAGGGACCCTCGCCCCTGTGGTCGGTGCGGCGCTGGGACACGGCAGGGTGACGGCGATGACCCGAGAGGGGCACCGGGATGTGGCGGGGGACAGGAGGGAGGCCAGCACCGAGCGCGGACAGCGCTGGTTACCGCCTCCCTCGCCCATCCCCCCAGCAACAAAAGAGCATCACGGCCATGGAGAGCATCATGGACTCGCTGTGCAAGTCCGGGAGCCTGTTCGAGGTCACGGTCCCCGACTACAAGCAGCTCAAAGCTTGCCGCAAGGAGGTCTGCCTGCTGAAGGAGCTCTGGGACATGGTCGTCATGGTGAGGGCGATGGGTGGGGCCGCGGGGATCCGGGAGGGGCGGGGGGGGGGGGTTTGCTCTGCACCTGCTGCAGCCCAGCCCCGAGACGAGGGGCTCCCGCCGTCCTGCCGCGAGGACGCAGCAGTGCGTTGGGTGCAGGCGCCTGCTCTTCAAGGGGAGCACACGAGCACCCGCTGGCTTCTGCCACCTCTCCCCCCAGCTCCCGCGTTTTTAGACCTATGTCAGCTCTTGTCTCTCATTCCCTGGAGCCATCTTCAGAATCTTTGTCAAATCCTCCTACCCTCCAAGAGAACACCGTTACGCCTTGATACGGAACGGACGCTCCGCAGCGAATCTGGGAGGAACCGCTCTCCTGGCGTGATTCGGGGTCTCTTCGTTTATTTTGTTTCTCAGTAGATCATAGTATGGTGTTGACGGTGTCTTGGCTCTGACCACACTGAGCCTACGCAGGCTCACACAGCGGGGGGCCGTCTCTGGAGTCCTGGGCGCTCTCAGCCGCTCCTAACGAGAGCCCACAGATGGGAGCCTCTTGATGCTTACCTTCCACACTTAGCTGAACTTGAGTCTCCTGCGTCTGAAGGTCATTCCCGGACGCAGTCGGCAAAGTCAGAGAGGATGCCGCACTTCCCCTTGATACACGGCGGGCAGCCCGGACTAGAGATTAGAGCCTGCATCTCCCGGGGGCGTGGGGGGGGGGAGAGTAAGCATTTACAGTCAGGATATTTCAGGGGGAATTCTCCAGACCAAAGTGGCCGGGACACTTTTAGGATAACAGGACACAGAATAAGCTTAAATCTACCAGAAAGAGCCACGGACGTGCTTAAGGTTTTGTGTCTTAGTAGATCTTCAGGGCTGGGCTCTTGGAAACACCCCACCTCTGTCTTAGGTAACAAGCAGTCATGTCCAGGCCCGGCCTCCCTGCCTGGAGCGCCTGTGCCGAGAATCTCCTTCCTTTGATCTCAGCTACACATCCGTTTTCAGCCCACCCTAAACTGTAGGCTGCAGACTCTGCAGTCTTCCGTCTCCACCGTTGGTAGGGTTTTTCCCTGGGGAGACTCAGTGTCTTCAAGAGTCTCCTAAGTGTTGTCGTCAGTCAGCATAAGCTAGGTGACTCTGCACTGACAAAGAGCCCTTAAAACTGTGTTGTTAACAGCAAAAGCGTATTTCTCATTTGTGCCAAGTCTACACGCTGGTTCCAAGCAGCCCTGGGGCGGCTCAGCGATCCAGGCTGTGTAGCCACACGCATGTCCGTGATTGCCAAGGTGACAGAGCTCTGAGCTGAGCACTGGCAATGATGGTGCTCCTACCCCCAAGTGCCAGGCATCATCAGGTGGTCGGAGCAAGTCAGGTGGTCCCACCAAGAAGTAGAGGGGCCTTTGGGGCGCCTGGGTGGCTCAGAGGGTTAAGCATCAGACCCTGGCTCAGGTCACGATCTCACGGTTTGTGGGTTCAAGCCCCGCGTCGGGCCCTGGGCTGACAGCTCAGAGCCTGGAGCCTGCTGCGGATTCTGTGTCTCTGCTGAGAAGCAGCAGCGCCCGCCACAGGATTCTGCCAGAGTCTATCTTAACTGCTGACTTCTAAGTTGTGCCTGTACCACGGGGTTGTCCGCCCTGGCATCCGTCCACCTGGCCACCCCCACGGTCCCCCGGGGGCCGCGGCGGGGAGGTAACACGCTCGTCTTCCGGAGCCTTCAGCGAGCTGTCTCCACCTCAGGTGAACACCAGCATCGACAACTGGAAGACCACGAAGTGGAAAAACATCAACGTGGAGCAGATGGACCTGGACTGTAAGAAGTTTGCCAAGGACGTGAGGTCCCTGGACAAGGAGATGAAAACGTGGGACGCCTTCGTGGGGCTGGACAACACGGTGAAGAACATGATCACGTCCCTGCGCGCCGTCGGCGAGCTGCAGAACCCCGCCATCCGGGACCGCCACTGGTACCAGCTCATGCAGGCCACCCAGGTGACGCGCCCGGCGCCGCCAACTCTCCGTTCTGTCAACCGGTCAGGCCGGTTTCCGGGGAGGAGGGTGTGGGGGGCTCGGAAATGTCCGTGTGACGGCGGGAAGGACGGAGAGGGGTGTGGAAGGGGTTGGAGGACTGGGTGGCACTGTGCCCGCACCTGGTTCCGTTACAGAGCAACAGTGCCCGAGCCTCAGCCATGCTTGCTATTAACACGGTAGCATTATTAACACGGTCACTAGTAACGTCAATAGCGTGGTCCCTGAGCAGGGGCGTGAGCCTCCGGGGCCGCTACAAAGCAGAGCGACACGCTGGGGGCTGAAAACCACAGAAGTGTGTTCTTCTGTGGCTGGAAGTCTGAAATCAGGGTGTGGGCAGGGGACTCTCCCTCTGAAGGCTCCTGGGGACAGTCCTTCGCTGCCTCTTCCAGCTCGCGGTGGCCCCAGGCATCCCTCAGTGCGTGGCTGCATCCCTCGTCCCGCCGGTCTCCCTCTCCCTCTCCGTGCCCACGTGGCTTTCTCATGCATTTCAAAGCACCCTCTCCTCTCTCTCACAAGGACCCCTGGGGTCAGGTCTCACACGGATACTCCAGGATGACCTCATCTCAAGATCCTTAACATCTACAAAGACCCTGTTTCCCAGTGATGACCTGTTCTGAGGTCCGGGTGGACATGAACCTGGGAGAAACCCTTCAGACCACCACTAGGAGTGGCTCTGCTATTACTCCGTTTTACCGGGAGGAAAGGTGACTCAGCCAAGTCACAGAGCCCGTCAACGGCGGCACACACCTTCCACACGCTCCCCCTGCCGCCCCGGTGACGTGCTGACCCACCCGTCTCCACAAGGGACAGGGACGTCTGTCAGTGAGGACGACCTTACACAGAACATGCCTCTCTCCTCCCCAGGTGAAATTTGAAATGTCAGACGAGACCACCCTGGCCGACCTACTGCAGCTAAACCTCCACAAATATGAGGATGAGGTGCGGAACATCGTGGACAAGGCTGTGAAAGAGTCCGGGATGGAAAAGGTATTATTTTTTTTTTTTTTTGGTCCGAAGCGACAGGTGCTCTGTCCAGGATGGCGCCGAAGCTGGCCCACCAGCCCACCGCCTGCGAGCGTCTCATCCCACGTGGGGTCCGGCGGTCACTTAACACCAAAAAAAACCCAAAGTTTGGGGGCCTATCTCTTAACCAACCCTCCCACCAACTATTTCCAGAACTTGTTACAGAGAAAAGGACCCCAACCCGCCACCCCCGGCCACAGCTCTGACTCTGGCATGCCATGGCAGGCACGTTCAACAAGGCCGTGAGCTCCCTCCTTTCACGGGGCGCCCTTGTCTGTGGCTTCGGAGGAGGGGCCGGAGCGGGGAGGCCGGAGCGCTGGCCCCTGGCTGGCTGGGGCGGCCCAGGACACAGGGAGACCGGGGAGGATTCTGTCTGCAGTTCAGCTCTGCCTCCTCCCCTGTCTGGCGAGCGTGAGTGGTCACGTTTTGGCTTCCTTTGCGCTGTAATCCACATACCATCCCACTCACCCCCATAACACGTACGGCTCAGTGGCTCTTGTCTATTCGTAGGTGTGTGTGAGCATCGCGTGGTAAAATTATTCAATGTTAGGACATTTCCACCGACTCAAAAAGAAAGCCATATTCCCCAGAAACCCCCACACCTGCCCGTGCACCCCTGTCAGCAACCACGAACCCACTGCCCCTATGGACGTGCCCATTCTGACATTTCATATACACGGGGTCGCACAGTGAATGGCCTTTTCTCTCTGGCTTCTTTCACGTGGCGTGATGCCTTCAAGGTCCAGCCACGTGGGAGTCTGTGTCCGAACTTCATTCCCTTTTATGGCCCAACGACATGTCGATTATCTCTTCGTTTTGTTCGTCAGTCGGCGGACAGCTGGGCCGTGTCCCCCTTTGGCGGTTGTCAGCCTGGTTGGTTTGAACGTTTCGGTTTTCTCAAAGCAAGGCTTCCTGCTGCATCCTAGAGGCCTCCGGGCCCTTCTCGGCCCCTCCTGCCCACCGCCGAGTGACCTAGTTTCCGTGTCCCCTGAAAGGTCCTGAAAGCCCTGGACAGCACCTGGTCCACCATGGAGTTTGAGCACGAGCCGCACCCGCGCACGGGCACTGTGATGCTCAAGTCAGACGAGGTGCTGGTGGAGACGCTGGAGGACAACCAGGTCCAGCTGCAGAACCTGATGACGTCCAAGTACCTGTCCCACTTCCTGGAGGAGGTGACGAGCTGGCAGCAGAAGCTGTCCACGGCGGACTCGGTCATCTCCATCTGGTTCGAGGTCCAGAGAACCTGGAGCCACTTGGAGAGCATCTTCGTCGGCTCTGAAGACATCCGCGCCCAGCTGCCCGAGGACTCCAGGCTCTTCGATGACATCGACCAGCAGTTCAGGGTGAGTCCGGCCTTCCCCCTCCTCCTGGGCTTCTTCAGAAGTGGCTCTGCTGGAGCAAATACGGTTGCTGACACCCTGGGGGGGGCCCCCGTCTCTTCCCAGGCCCTGATGGAGGAGGCGGTGAAGACGCCCAACGTGATGGAGGCCACCAACAAGCCCGGCCTCTATGACACACTCGAGAGCCTGAAGAAGAGGTGGGTCCCCGCGCCTGTCTGGGGGGAGGCGTCCTGACTTCAGGGACCTGAGCCATCAGCCCCCTGCCGGCCGGGACAGGGCAAAATCTCCTTCCTGGGGGCTCATCCTCAGGCCATGGGATGCCACGCCGGTCACGCAGCGTGTGTCGGCCTCAGAGACACGCCCACAGCATGTCCGGTGGGAAGGTCTGAATTAAACGGGGTGTGAGCACCAGACCGGGCGTCTCCGGGGCTGTCGGTCCAGCGTGGACCGGAGGGCCCGAAGGAAGATCTCCCCAGACAGGGCCTCACCAGCCTCACCCCCTCCGCCCCTAGCCTGGCCGTGTGCGAGAAGGCCTTGGCAGAGTATTTAGAGACCAAGAGGCTGGCTTTCCCGAGGTTCTATTTCGTCTCCTCGGCTGACCTCCTGGACATCCTCTCCAATGGAAACAACCCCGTGGAGGTAGGCGGGCCCCTGGCACCCCGAGGTCAGGCCGGCCCGTGCTCGCCCCCATGGTAGCCCTGACCGGTTGGAGGCGGGCGTGTGGATGTCACTCACCTGCACAAGGTCATGCACGCCAGGGACCGCCGGGGGCCTGGCTGGGACAGCCCGCCTGTCAGGTCCTGTCCTGGACCTCCTTGTGCCTCGTTTTCCAGTAGGTTAGATGCCAGGGCCTTGGTGAGCTCCGCTTCTCAGAGAGATGTCCGTTGGCTGGGTGCCCCCCGGCTCATCCTAACAGACCCCAGGCCCCGAGAGCCGGGAGAAATTTCCTCAAGGCCATTCTGGAAGAGAGAAGGGGGAACTAACGAAGCAGGTGGGAGGAAATGAGGACTACACTTTATTGGAATCATAAAGTCACAGGACGCACAAGAAGATCTGCACGGGGTGGCTCAGGGCCTGGGACAGGCCTTGTCGAGGATGCGGAATCTTCCGGAGGAGACCTTTGTCTCTAAGTGCCGGGTCCCGCCTCTGAGCCCTCCGCCGGGCCCTTGCTTGGTCACGCGTGTTTGGTTATCACCCATCAGATCGTGTGCCCCTCCCCCCGCCCCGGTTCCTGGTTCATGGCCTGGCATCTGCCCCGCTTCCGCTCCAGGTGACCCGCCACCTGGCCAAGCTCTTCGACAGCCTGTGCAAGCTCAAGTTCCGCCTCGGGGACGACGGGAAACCTCTCAAGTTTGGCCTGGGCATGTACAGCAAGGAGGAGGAGTATGTGGACTTCGACCAGGAGTGTGACCTCTCGGGGCAGGTGAGCGCCATGCGCACGTCCTCGGTGGGGGGACAGCGGGGACCTCTGACGGGGGCGTGGGCATGGCCACCGGCCCCCAGGGTCCTT
>NC_043716.1:55334476-55336416 GCF_006229205.1 Suricata suricatta | reverse complement strand
GGGCCCAGAACCGGCTTTAGGGCTTGGGCTGACCAGAGAGCCCGCCTCGCCTCAGGCAGCCCCTCCCTCTCCAGCCTCCCCGAGAGGCCCCTCCCTCTCCAGCCTCCCCGAGAGGCCCCTCCCGCAGACCGCAAACGTCCGGCAGCCCCTTGTCCCCCCATCTCACTGCCCGACTCAGCAACCAGATCCATTCTGACATCGTCCTAACGAAATGTGACTCAGAGATAAATCAGCCGGGGGAGGAGGGAGGGAAACCTCAGGGGCGCGGAGGGGCTCTGTCAGTTAAGAATCCAACTTAGCCCAGGTCGTGACCTCACAGTTGATGAGTTCGAGCCCCGCGTCGGGCTCTGTGCTGACAGCTCGGAGCCTGGAGCCTGCTTTGGATTCTGTGTCTCCCACTTTCCCTCTCTGCCTCTCTCTCTCTCAAAAATAAATGTTAAAAAACAAAACAAAACACCTGGGAAAATCTCAGGGCAGGGATGGCGGGGGGCTGGGGCAGCAGCCAGTCATGGAGGCGTGTTCAGACCCTCACCCCCCACCCCTGCATTAGCTCCTTACACAGCCGCAAGCTGCCGCAAGGTCGGCCTGCACTGTCTTGAGTCTAAAAGAAAAACCAGCTGGGTTGTCCTGTCTTGGTGGCCACCCCGCCAGCAGTGGCTGGTTGAGGGTCCTTCCAAATACAAAGAAGGCTTGTCTGCAAGTTTGTTTCATGCCACCCTCCTGGACCCCGACACGAGGCACCTGAGCAGCAAGATCACGCCAGGGACTCGAGCGGACGGAGGCCGTGTCTCCCCACATCGCCTCAGGGGCTCAGACGTAGCCTGTCTTCTCTTCTAGAATTTTCTCTGATCCCCTCCCCTGTCTGCCTGGAGATCAGGTGCACCCAGCCCGAGGCAAACAGGCCTCACGGGGGCACCACTGAATGGGCTTCCCGAGTGTGTATTTCTAAGTGGGTCTTCCTTCCTGCTCCCCGGGCTCCAGTCACCCTTGGGATGATGATGATGACAAATGGTCTGTCTGTCTGTGTGTGTGTCTGTGTGTCTGTGTGTATGTCTGTGTGTGTGTGTGTGTGTCTCTGTGTGTGTCTGTGTGTCTGTGTGTGTGTCTGTGTGTGTGTGTGTGTGTCTGTGTGTGTGTCTGTGTGTCTCTGTATATGTGTGTATCTGTGTGTGTGTGTCTATATGTGTATGTGTGTGTCTCCGTGTCTGTGTGTCTGTGTGTCTGTGTCTGTCTGTGTGTGTGTGTGTCTGTGTCTCTGTGTGTGTATGTCTGTGTCTCTGTGTGTGTCTCTGTGTCTGTGTGTGTCTGTGTCTGTGTCTCTGTGTGTGTGTCTGTGTCTGTGTGTCTGTGTGTGTGTGTCTGTGTGTCTGTGTGTGTGTCTGTGTCTCTGTGTGTCCCTGTGTATGTGTGTATGTTTGTGTGTGTCTGTGTGTGTGTGTCTGTGTGTGTGTGTCTCTGTGTCTCTGTGTATGTGTGTCTGTGTCTGTGTGTGTGTGTGTCTGTGTGTGTGTCTGTGTGTCTCTGTGTATGTGTGTATGTGTGTATCTGTGTGTGTGTCTCTATATGTGTATGTGTCTGTGTGTGTGTCTGTGTGTCTCTGTGTATGTGTGTGTGTCTGTGTCTCTGTGTATGTGTGTATCTGTGTGTGTGTGTGTCTGTGTGTGTCTGTGTGTCTCTGTATATGTGTGTATCTGTGTGTGTGTGTGTGTCTGTGTCTGTGTGTGTGTGTCTGTGTCTGTGTCTCTGTGTGTGTGTCTGTGTGTCTCTGTGTATGTGTGTATCTGTGTGTGTGTGTGTGTCTCTGTATATGTGTATGTGTCTGTGTGTGTGTGTGTCTCTGTGTATGTGTGTGTCTGTGTGTGTGTGTCTGTGTGTGTGTGTGTGTCTGTGTCTCTGTGTGTGTATGTCTGTGTCTCTGTGTATGTCTGTGTGTGTGTCTG
>NC_043716.1:55333090-55334376 GCF_006229205.1 Suricata suricatta | reverse complement strand
GGGCCCAGAACCGGCTTTAGGGCTTGGGCTGACCAGAGAGCCCGCCTCGCCTCAGGCAGCCCCTCCCTCTCCAGCCTCCCCGAGAGGCCCCTCCCGCTGACCGCAAACGTCCGGCAGCCCCTTGTCCCCCCATCTCACTGCCCGACTCAGCAACCAGATCCATTCTGACATCGTCCTAACGAAATGTGACTCAGAGATAAATCAGCCGGGGGAGGAGGGAGGGAAACCTCAGGGGCGCGGAGGGGCTCTGTCAGTTAAGAATCCAACTTAGCCCAGGTCGTGACCTCACAGTTGATGAGTTCGAGCCCCGCGTCGGGCTCTGTGCTGACAGCTCGGAGCCTGGAGCCTGCTTTGGATTCTGTGTCTCCCACTTTCCCTCTCTGCCTCTCTCTCTCTCAAAAATAAATGTTAAAAAACAAAACAAAACACCTGGGAAAATCTCAGGGCAGGGATGGCGGGGGGCCGGGGCAGCAGCCAGTCATGGAGGCGTGTTCAGACCCTCACCCCCCACCCCTGCATTAGCTCCTTACACAGCCGCGAGCTGCCGCAAGGTCGGCCTGCACTGTCTTGAGTCTAAAAGAAAAACCAGCTGGGTTGTCCTGTCTTGGTGGCCACCCCGCCAGCAGTGGCTGGTTGAGGGTCCTTCCAAATACAAAGAAGGCTTGTCTGCAAGTTTGTTTCATGCCACCCTCCTGGACCCCGACACGAGGCACCTGAGCAGCAAGATCACGCCAGGGACTCGAGCGGACGGAGGCCGTGTCTCCCCACATCGCCTCAGGGGCTCAGACGTAGCCTGTCTTCTCTTCTAGAATTTTCTCTGATCCCCTCCCCTGTCTGCCTGGAGATCAGGTGCACCCAGCCCGAGGCAAACAGGCCTCACGAGGGCACCACTGAATGAGCTTCCCGAGTGTGTATTTCTAAGTGGGTCCTCCTTCCTGCTCCCCGGGCTCCAGTCACCCCTGGGATGATGATGATGACAAATGGTCTGTCTGTCTGTGTGTGTGTCTGTGTGTCTGTGTGTATGTGTGTGTGTGTCTCTGTGTGTGTCTCTGTGTCTGTGTGTGTGTGTGTGTGTCTGTGTGTGTGTGTGTGTCTCTGTGTGTCTATGTGTCTGTGTGTGTGTGTCTGTGTGTGTGTGTGTCTGTGTGTGTGTGTCTGTGTCTGTGTGTGTGTGTCTGTGTGTGTGTGTGTGTGTGTGTCTGTGTGTCTGTGTGTGTGTGTCTCTGTGTGTGTGTGTGTGTCTGTGTGTGTGTGTCTGTGTCTGTGTGTGTCTGTGTCTGTGTGTC
>NC_043716.1:55315315-55332990 GCF_006229205.1 Suricata suricatta | reverse complement strand
GCCTGCCGGGAGATTCCCAGAGGCGTCCGCTCTGAGGCTGTGCCCTTTCTGTCGGTGGGTCACAAGCGCTCAAATCTTGGCAACCCCCAGGGGCTCTGCCCAAAGGGAACTGCGTTAGAAATACACAACTTTAGGGGCGCCTGGGGGGCTCAGTCGTTAAGCATCTGACTTCGCGCTTAGGTCATGATCTCACAGTTTGTGGGTTTGAGCCCCACGTCGGGCTCTGTGCTGACAGCTCAGAGCCTGGAGCCTACTTCGGATTCTGTGTCTCCCTCTCTCTCTGCCCCTCCCCTGCTCACACTCATGCTCTCTCTCTCTCAAGAATAAATAAGTGTTAAAAAAAAAAACCTTATTAGAAGTACATAACTTTAATTTTTTTGCCTAGAAATCATCAAATGCTACCATGGGTCTTTTTTAAAACAAGATTCTTGGTTTGGGCTGCCTGGGAGGCTCAGTTGCTTAGCCATCCAACTCTTGGTTTCCACTCAGGTCACGTTCTCAGGTTTTGGGAGTCCGAGCCCCGTGCTGGGGACTGTACTGACAGCACAGAGCCTGCCTGGGATATTCTCTCTCTCTCTCTCTCTCTCTCTCTGCCCCCCTCCCTCTCTTCCCCCCTCTCCTTCACTCCAAATAAATAAGCATTTTAAAGAGTCTTGGTTAGAAATTTAGAAACTAAAGATAATTTTTTACATAAAAGAGGGAAAAGCTACCCATAATCCCCCCACCCGATATGCCACCTGTCTACAGGTCTGTAGGTCGACTTCTAATCTTTCCACGTGCATATGACTGATGCGTAAATGATAATCTGCACGGCTTCAAGCCCCCGTGTTCACTGAATGACCCCCCCCACAGTGGTGTTAGAGTCTTCTGACGCTAAGTCATCCTGAGAGGCTCAGCAGTGTCCTTGGGGCTGCCCCGCTTACCCCGCCCCCCGTCGGGGGGAATGAAGAACTTGTTCTGTGCTTCATTTTTGTAAACAAGAGCATGATGCTCTTCCCGACCCTACGGTGAGCCCCCGGAGAGCCGGGGCAGGGGGCAGGCGGCGGGCGCGGCGCCCAGGCTGCACGCCCAGCCCCGGCCCGGTGCCTCCGCTCCCGCAGATCAGCCAGCTGAACGCGCTCATCACCCTGCTCATCGGAAACCTCAGCGCCGGCGACAGGATGAAGATCATGACCATCTGCACCATCGACGTGCACGCCCGGGACGTGGTCGCCAAGATGGTCACGGCCAAGGCATGGCGCCTGGGGGAGGGTCCAGTGCGGGGGGACCCCCGCCCCCCGTTAGTGCCTCTTCCTGGGGAGGCGGCTCTGTTCCTGGTGGCAGCTACCTCCCCTGCTTCCCACCCACCCCTCCCTGAGACTCACCCCTGCTGAGCAGTCGGGGCAGGGTCAGCAGGATTGGGCTGGGGCGGAGCCCGGAGGAGGGAGACGGGGCGGGGGTCTTCCAGGTCAGCTGTGGCCCCCACGCCCCGCCCCCCCACCCCTGCAGGTGGAGAGCGCCCAGGCCTTCACCTGGCAGTCGCAGCTCCGGCATCGCTGGGATGAGGAGAAGCGGCACTGCTTTGCCAACATCTGCGACGCCCAGATCCAGTACTCCTACGAGTACCTGGGCAACACGCCTCGGCTGGTCATTACCCCGCTCACGGACAGGTGAGGCCGCGAAGCCCGGGCGGGACCAGCCCACTTCCTGCGGCCCTGCCCCCTGCCTGCGGCCCCCGCGGCCCCGCCCCCTCCCGCTGTCAGGCCCAACCCCCCCCCGCCCCACCGCCTCCGAGGCTGACGGAACCAGGCGCTCGGGTCGGGGAGGCCTGGGTTCAGACTGTCTTCTCTGGTCACTTCGACACTAGCTGTGTGGTCGTGGGGGAGTAGCTTAGCCTCTCGGGGGCCTGCAAAGTGGGGGTGCCGTTTCACGAGGGAGCTTGTGGGAGAACAAGCGATTTAATGAGACAAAGCGCTCCAGACGACCCGGAGGTGCTCAGAGTGAGCCCTCCGAGGAAGTGAGGGGACTGTCGCTGGTTTGTCGGATGTGCAGTGGCCACGGCATCCGTGCCATGTCTGCCCCAGGACGGTGCTTGTTCCCAGGCCGCATCTCGTTTGGTCACCGGTCTGGCCCTGTGCCTCCCTAGGGTTCCGCAGGTGCACCGTGAGCATGAGCGGACCCCAGAGCAACGGGAAGGGGGGTGGGCATGGGGTCCCCACACACGGGATGACCCGAGGTCCCTTGCAGATGCTACATAACCTTGACCCAGTCCCTGCACCTGATCATGGGCGGGGCCCCCGCCGGCCCGGCCGGAACGGGCAAGACCGAGACAACCAAGGATCTGGGCAGGGCCCTGGGCACCATGGTGTACGTCTTCAACTGCTCGGAGCAGATGGACTACAAGGTACGCTCCCAGGCCCGGAGGGGGCAGGCAGAGGCCCTGGGGGGTCACTGCAGACCGCACCCTTCATGCCCCAAGCTGGATGCTGCAGGCTGAACGGGGGGAGGAGAGGCACCGGGCTCCCGCTTTGCGGAGGCTCTGCGCCCAGCAGTCAGGCTCAGCGGCGGTGGCCCTGTGAGCCGTCTTGGCTCTCCGGGAAGCTGGGGCCTCGAGGATGTGACTGACATGTCTGCGGGAGGCTCCCAGGGTCAACATACCTGCCGGAATGTCCTGACCCGCCCTCAGGGGTAACCTCCTCCCAGCCTGGGCTCCAGCCTCCCCCCACTCCAGGCAGCGGGGGACTCCAGACTGAGGGAGCGCCTCTGTTGTGGCTCATCCAGCCTCGGGCTTCCGGGTAAAAGCGAGTCCAGGCAGGCTTAGGAGGGGAGGCGGTCCCCGGAGACTGCACAGAGCAGCGTCAGTTTCTGAGGCCCTGGGGGAGAACATATACCCACCTGCCGGAAGCCCAGTAGAGCAGGAGGGCTGGGGGTGGAGCCCCAGGGCCCAACCCTCCTGGGGCTGAGATGGGGCCGGCCGCCTCTTCTTACCAGCAAGGCCTCGGTCCACGCCAGCCCCTGGAGTCCAGATAAGTAAAACCTGAGCCTGGACGCCCCAGGAGTGAAACGCTCCCTCAGGCCCCTGCAGAAACATGGAAGACCCCGTCACCCAGCTGGGGACTGGGGGGACACAAATATCTAGAAGAAAATCTGACCCCCACGCCCCACCAGCCCCGCGGGGAGAAGCCCCCTCTCTTTTGTGCAAGAACATTGCAAGGGCTCCGTTTTACACAAGGGCACTTGTCTGAGCCATGGGGGGGGGCAGGGAAGCCCCCCCGCCAGGAGATCACAGGGGACGGGTGGGCTTTTCCTGGAAGCAATACCCCACCCGAGGCCCGACCCTCAATCCACAAACCATGGACAGGATGTGAGGCGGCTGGAGGGCTGGGGGGTGGGGCAGGACCAGCACCGCAGGGAAGGGGGGCCTGGCGGGACTGGCGCTGCCCCTCTGGGCGTGTTCCTCTCCCCAGGGCTCCCTCCTCCCGTCTCACCCCCTCTAGTCCTGTGGCAACATCTACAAGGGCCTGGCCCAGACCGGAGCCTGGGGCTGCTTCGATGAGTTTAACCGAATCTCGGTGGAGGTCCTGTCGGTGATCGCTGTGCAGGTAGGGCCCCGTGTGGTCGGCGGAGCTGCGTGGGCATGCGGCGAGGGGTGCTGTGGCCCAGCGACGGGAGGTCTCCCCCGGGCTGTCCCTCAGGGGCCTGGGGTCCAGCAAGGCACACAGAGGTGAAGCCAGTAGGAATCGGATATAGCAGCGTTATGTAACCGACTGCAGATGAGGGGCTGATGGATTCTGCTTGGAGGACGGGAGGGACAGAGCTGCTTGTGACAGGTGTCAGTGAAGGATGTGACAGTGGGGGGGGGGCGGATAGGGAGAGAAGGAAATGTGCCCGTGTGCTTGGGGAATGCACCACGGGGATGCTGGGACCAGGCGGGGACAGGATGCTCAGGTGGCCCACAGCCCTGTGCGCCCCCCCACGTGTTTGGAGGAGCATTCCCACGTTCCTGCGTCTTGAAGGAAAGTCTCCAGTGTCCTATGCACGCAGGACATGGGAGCCACAGGGCTGGCTCGGGAACTGAGGCCAACCTGGGGGTCCAGAATCAACTTTGCATATTCCAGACCGCCCCAGAGGTCAGGCTGGGGCTGGTGCAGAGCCCCTCTGCCCCGCCCCGCACAGTAGAGAAGCGGATACAAGGTCCCTGAAGTCAGACCTTCCAGCCCGTTCTGCGGAGGCAGAGCCAGGGGCAGAGGTGAAACCAGCCCCCCTCCCACTCACGACTCAGACTGGCTGTGGAGCCTGGTTTAAACTAATTGGACTCCCCAGCTCTGCGCTGGGCTGTGACTTGAACCCTCTGTGCCTCCACTTCCTAACCTGGAAGGTGGTTTCGAGGCGGCAGGCTGGCCGGGAGGACGGGAGGTACACGCAGGCGGCTGCCTGCTGACACGGAGCTGTCCCCGAGTCCCAGGCTGGAGGGCAGGAAGGCAAGGAGGGACTGACGGCGGAGGCGTGGGGTCCCCGCACCCACCAGTGCAGCAGCAGTTACCGCCTAAGTCCGTAACTGCACCCCAGAACGTTTTCTGACTTGAATGGACTGGCAGGAACCGACCCTGGGTGCGAGCAGAGATTTCGTGTGGGGAGGAGGAAGCCCTCTTGGAGGGGAGCCCTGCTCTTCCCCACCAGCCAGGGAGGAAAGGCCTGACCGAGGGCGGGAACTTTGCTGAGAAGGCAGAGACTGAATTCAAGTCCGAGGGGGGAGGGGTTGGAAGGTTTTAACCGTGGTCGTGGGCGCCCTCCAATGGTGGCACGCAGCATTGCAGCTGCTCCGCAGGAGCGGAAGATGAAACCCCAGAAATCCGGATTTCGCCCAGTGGGGACTTTCTTAAAGACGATCTGACACAGAGGTGACTCCTGATCCGTGCTCCCACACGGCAATGCCGGAGCAGGAATGGGACACACGGAGCGGCTGGGAGGTGAACGCCACTCAGCAACAGTGCGGAACAAACTCGGTTTTATGCAGCTTCGCCCTTGGGGAGGCATCCCTGGAATTCTGCTGGGTGACGTCACGTTACACGCTGCACAACCCCACAGAGCAGCACTCGTGAAATGACACAATTACAGGAATGGGGAGCGCGGGGCCAAGGAGAAGGTGGGGGCCCAGGGAAGTGGGACCATGGCTATAGAAGGGCACGTGAGGGGTCCCCGTGGTGACGGTAATGTCTCTCTTGTCTTGACTTTCCATGTTGGGGTCCTGGTTGTGATGCTGCACTGCTGTTGTGCCAGCTGCTACCACTAGGGGGCGCTGCGTAGGGAGCACCGGTCATGTCCTCTGCGTTGCTTCTTAAAACTGCGAATGAGTCTACATTGTCTCAAAATTAAGTTTCATTAAAAAGAGAGGGGCGCCTGGGTGGCCCAGTCAGTTAAGCCTCCAAATCTTGATTTCCGCTCAGGTCGTGATCTTGAGGTT
Source organism: Suricata suricatta (assembly GCF_006229205.1). Classification (NCBI taxonomy): domain Eukaryota; kingdom Metazoa; phylum Chordata; class Mammalia; order Carnivora; family Herpestidae; genus Suricata; species Suricata suricatta. The sequence goes on along the minus strand of NC_043716.1, from coordinate 55,327,547 downwards.
CGTGAGGTCGAGCCCGCACGGGGCTCTGCGCTGACAGTGCGGCACCTGCTTGGGATTGTGTCTCCCCTGCTGACTCTCACTGTCAATCAATCAATCAATCAATAATAATAAATAATAAATAATAAATAAATAATAAATAAATAATAAATAAATAATAAATGATGAATTAAAAAAAAAAAAGGAAGAAATGCGCCCCTGAGGGGCTCAGTCAGTTGAGCATCCTGCTTCGGCTCAGATCATAATCTCACGATTGTGGGTTCGAGCCCCGCATCAGGCTCTGTGCTGACAGCTAGCTCGGAGCCTGGAGCCTGCTTTGGATTCTGTGTCTCCCTCTTTCTCTGACCCTCCCCTGCTTGTGCTGTCTCTCTCTGTCTCTCAAAAATAAATAAAAAACATTAAAAAAAGAGCGAGAGAGTAAGCTAGGGGGCGCCTGGATGGCTCAGTCGGGCTAAGCGACCCACTCTTGATTTCAGCTCAGGTCATGATCCCAGGGTCAGGAGATTGAGGTCTGAGCCCAGCTCTGCAGTGGACAAGGAGCCTTCTTAAGATTCTCTCTCCCCCCCCCGCCCCTCCCTCCTCAAAAACAGAGAGGGACCAGGAGTGTCCTCTGCAAACTCACAGCCCCGCTCTTTGACATAGCTGGAGCTCCAGTCTGGTCAAGCCCAGTCTGACGTGTGCGGGCCAACCCTTTAGGTAAAATGCGTCCAAGATGCGATTCGGGCCAAGAAGAAGATTTTCAGTTTCCTGGGAGAGATGATAAGGCTCATCCCCACCGTGGGCCTGTTCATCACCATGAACCCTGGCTACGCTGGGCGCACCGAGTTGCCTGAGAACTTGAAAGCCTTGTTCAGGTGCGCGGGCAGAGGGGGCAGAGGGGAAGCTAGCCCGGCGCAAGCCGGGAGCGAGGGGGGCTGGGGGCATGAGGCTCCTGAGTGGGGGGTCTAGCAGGCAGGGCCTCCTCAGAAAGTAGACGGCGGTCTTCCCGCTCTGCCTTCTGGGGTGCAGGGCACGTGCCCATCGTGGGAGGCGAGGTTCAGAGGGGAGGCGATAGAACAGGTGTAGGGCTGCACAGTCGGTGCGGAGCACAGAGCACAGAGGAGGGACGGGGAGGTGGAGAGGGGAGGGGGGATGCTGGGACCCTTCCCCCCACCGGTGGCCCTGAAACCCTGATGCTGTGGGGCCTCCTGGCAGGGGGGCTGTGCAGCCGGCTGAGGGGGCCAAGGGTTGGGGAGGAAGAGGGGAGGAGCCGGCGGCAGACTCCTCCCACCCACCCATCTCCCCCAGGCCCTGTGCCATGGTTGTCCCTGACTTCGAACTGATATGTGAGATCATGCTGGTGGCCGAGGGCTTTCTGGAAGCCCGTCTGCTGGCCAGGAAGTTCATCACGCTCTACACCTTGTGCAAAGAGCTCCTGTCGAAGCAGGTGCGTGCTGGGGCCTGCAGGGCAGAGGAGGGACGGGGAGGGCGTCTTCCAGGCCAGCCTGGGGTAGCTTCTCCAGCCAGAGCAGGAGCGCACGCTCACACCAGCCCACCCCACCCCCCTCCCCAGGATCACTACGACTGGGGCCTGCGAGCCATCAAGTCGGTGCTGGTGGTGGCCGGCTCCCTGAAGAGGGGCGACCCCAGCCGGGCAGAGGACCAGGTGCTCATGAGGGCGCTGAGAGACTTCAACATCCCCAAGATCGTGACCGACGACCTGCCCGTGTTCATGGGGCTGATCGGGGACCTCTTCCCCGCTCTGGACGTGCCTCGCAAACGGGACCTGAATTTTGAAAAGGTAGGTACTGCTGGGCCCTCAGATCCAGCCAGGAAGGGGGCATCAGACTGGTGCCTCGGGCAGGTGCGACCGTGGGGCCACGCAGGGCGGCTGGCAGTACTCACGAACGGCTCCCTCTGAGTTTAAAGCAGAAGTTTCCACACACCGCCTTCCAGCCCTGGCCGGGCCCCTCCTTCAGGGCTAGGGGCGGGGTCTCTGGGGACTGGGGCGGGGTCTCCGGGCTGGGACAGGGTCTCCAGGGGAACCGGAGGGGGTTCCAGGGCAGTCCATCCCCCCACGGATGCTCGGGAGTATGACACCGGGGGGGCTCCGCGCCCTCGAAGACTGCCTGGCCCCCGCGCCCAGCCCCCCCGTCCCGTGCGCACCTCCCAGATCATCAGGCAGAGCATCGTGGAGCTCAAGCTGCAGGCGGAAGACAGCTTCGTGCTGAAGGTCGTGCAGCTGGAGGAGCTGCTCCAAGTGCGGCACTCGGTGTTCATCATCGGGAACGCGGGCAGCGGCAAATCCCAGGCATGTCCCGCGCCTCCGGCCACCCTGCAGGCCCCACAGGGCTCCGGGACAGTGGCAGAGGGCCACCCGGGGCTGGGCTGGGGTGGTGGGGCGGGGCAGGAAGCAGCCCTTCTCCTGGGTTCTCCTCTCTTCCGGTTCCTTCCCCCCTGGACACCAGCCACACGGCCCTCTGTGGCCAGCGCCCCACCCCCACCCTCGTGTCCCCACCTGCCCCCCTGTGCCAGCGCCCCGCCCCCCACCCTCCTGTCCCGTCCCCTGCCATTATCCGGGCATAGGGAGAAGCAGGGGGTGGTGGCCAATATTAGTAACAGCTCTAACACCGGAAGATTCCAAGCCAACAAGCGTTCAGCTGGACGCCCTCAGGACGCCCTCCCGAGCTGTTACCTCGAGATGGTTTCCGAAGTAATAACGCGGGGACGCTCACAAGTTATTTTTAAAAAGGCAGAAGCTGTATGAACCCAGTCTTCCAAAAGGAACATATACATATGCATGCGTTTTTAATGTGTATTCATTTTTGAGAGGGGGAGGGGCAGAGCGGGGACAGAGGATCAGAAGCAGGCTCTGTGCCGACAGCAAATTCAGGACCTGAGCCCCTCACGTGTGCGTTTTTACCTCGCACGCGCACACATGGGTACAAACCACCCTCAAATGTCCTTCAACATCCTCTTCTCTGGGCAGAGGAATTATGGGTAGTTTTCTTCCCTTACAGCGTTTCCGTGAGCAGGTGCTGCCTTTTATCATCAGGAAACTGCTGGATTTTCCCCAATTTTAGCCTGGCTCCAGGCGCCCAGCGCTCCGCTCCCCGCGGGCCGCAGCGCCTGCGGTCCCCGTCCCGGGTGCTTGCCTCAGTCACCGTCGGGGACGCACACTCACCGGCGCGACAGCGAAGCACCGCAGACCCATGGCGGGAACTCGCTTGCCGTTCATACGAGGCGCTGGCAGCCCTCTTGGAGGCGCCTCCCCGGGTTTGGGTGCAGGAGTGCCCCCCCCAGCCCTGTGTGAACGATCCCCCCCCTCCCCCGCCCAGGTCCTCAAGTCTCTGAACAAGACCTACCAGAACATGAAGAGGAAGCCCGTGGCCGTGGACCTCGACCCCAAGGCAGTCACCTGTGACGAGCTCTTTGGTATCATCAACCCGGCCACCAGGGAGTGGAAAGACGGTAATGGAGCTGCGCAGGGGCCCCGAGGCGGGGCGGGTCCCCAGCAGGCGACCCAGGCTCACCCCAGCCCCGCTTACCCCAGCCCTGCTCACTTCACCCCAGCCTCGCTCACCCCAGCCCTGCTGGCCCACCCCAGCCCTGCTCGCCCACCCCAGCCCTGCTCACCCCAGCCCTGCTCGCCCACCCCAGCCCTGCTCACCCCAGCCCTGCTCGCCCACCCCAGCCCTACTCACCCCAGCCCTGCTCGCTCACACCAGCTCTGTTCACACCAGCTCTGTTCACACCAGCCTGCTCACTCACACCAACCCGTTCACTCACACCACTCCTGGTCTCACCAGCCCTGCTCACCCCAGCCCTGCTCACTCACAGGCCTTTTCTCCACCATAATGCGGGATCTGGCCAACATCACTCATGACGGCCCCAAGTGGATCATCCTGGATGGGGACATAGACCCAATGTGGATCGAGTCTCTCAACACCGTCATGGATGACAACAAGGTTCAAGGGGCTCCTGGATTCCAGAGTGGGACAGGGGATCATGGGAAGTGGCCCTGGAGTCCAGAGCTGACCCTCAAAGCCATGGCGATGGCCCAGAGCAGGACTGGGGGCTCATGGGAAGTGCCACATGTCACCACCTGCTGCATACAACGGACAGAACCTCCCGTAGACGGGCCCTGGAACTCTGCAGCAGAAGCAGTGAACTAGGGGAGGTCCCTTGTCACAAGACGGGTCCTATGACACAGCTTCACGCGCACCCCATCTTAGGTATTCCGGGGCAGCAGCCTGGGTGAAGGGTGCAGATACGGAAAAGTTTCTTGCCTGATTGGCATGTGACATAACATGGTAGGGCATTAATGTCCTGGAAGACGGAAACAGAATCCAGAATGCTCTAGAAGCAGCTGAAGACGATGATTCTCACTCGGCTGGACCAGGGCACTCCAGAATTCCCCGGGGAGGGGGCGGGGTCATGGTTTCTAGAAGCCAGTGTACTACCACGGTGACGCCGTACACGGTGCGCGCGTCTGGAAGCCCCTGCGTTGTCCAGGGTGGGACAGGCGCCGGGGACGTCCGGGGACGCTGGCCGGCGGCGGCGGGCGCAGGTGCCCGGGCCTCTCTGTCCTGAGACGCCTCCGTGTGGAGAACCGTCAGGCCGATGGCGCGTCTGCCGCAGAACACCCACAGGCCTGACCCCTCCCCAGGTCCTGACCCTGGCCAGCAACGAGCGAATCCCCCTGAACCGCACCATGAGGCTGGTGTTCGAGATCAGCCACCTGCGGACGGCCACCCCGGCCACTGTCTCCAGAGCCGGCATTCTGTACATCAACCCCGCGGATCTGGGGTGGAACCCGTGAGTTGGGTTTTCGCGTTCCGGTTCCAAACTGGCAGAGAGACGAGGCTGGTGGCGTTTCCGAGTTGCCCGGGTGTTCGTGCGTTTGTGCGTTCCATCAATGCTGTGCGCAGGGCTTTCCCAGGAGCCGGGTCATGGCACTGAGGGGTGACCATGGCCGTGTAAACACGGGGGTGGCGCACGGTCACTGGCACAGGGCCCCACGTGCTGGGAACCCCGAGGGGACGTGTTCCCGAGAGGAGGTGGAGCCTGGGCTGGCGCCTGGCCGGACAGGGAGTTTTCCAGAAGCTCAGAAGGTGCAAGGAGCTCGCCAGGTGAGAACCAGCCTCAACAGGGGGGTAGAGGTGGGGGGTTAGAGCAGGAGGCTCCTGGGTCTGGGTGGTGGTCGGCTGTTTGTGGACAGAGCGTGAAGCCGGAAGATGCTAAAGCAGGAAGGGGCTGATGCTGGACCAGCCCGCGGGACCCACATGGGGGCCCTTTCTGGCGTCAAGAGGGGTGGCCACGCCGAGGGACGATGGGTGGCCACTGGGGACAGGGAGGAAGGGACCATGTGAGAAATCTCGAGATGGAAGATCTGGCATTGAGTCTGGGGCCCGAATCCAGCATCAAAGTGTTGGAGGGGCAGTTCATCTGGAGGCCCCGAGGCAGCAGGTGCCCCAGGCTGCTCTCCTGGCTGCCGGTGGCTCCGGGCCACCCTTGGTGACCCGGGGGTTCGTGGACACGTCGCTGGATCTCTGCGTCCATCTCGGCATGGCCTCCTTTGTGTGTCTCTCACAGTCCTCCCGCAGTCCTCTCTTCCTGTGGGGACGGTCTTGGGACTGGGGCCCAGCCTCTTTCAAGATCCTTACCTTGACTCTGTCTGCAAAGACCCTTTTCCAAATAAGGTCACGTTTGTAGGTCCTGGTGGACGTGTGTCCTGGGAGCCTCGACACCACCCGCGAGAGTTTCCAGGGCGGGCAGATGAGGCAGGGGCTGCGACCCGGGGGCAACAGGAGGGAGAGGCGGGGCCATAGGGCGTCCAGGGGCACGGGGTGGGGGGAGCCCGAGGGAGGCCCTGTGCCAGGAGTGGTTCTCAAGGCCCCAGCGAAGGACCAAGAGGGTGGTAGCTGCCTGGGGATGAGGAGGGGGGAAGTGAAGAGGGCAGGGGACCAGTACGGGCCCTGGGAGGAAGGCGTCCCTCCCACAGGGACAGCAGTGACTCGAGGCCGGGGACTCAGCACGTCCCAGAGCAGGAAGGGAAGCGAGGCTGCCCCTGGGGGCCGGGCGGGAGCCGGGCTGGCTGGTCCTCACCGGTGTGGGTGTCTCCCTGGGCTTGTATTTCCCGTCAGAGCCGAGCGAATCTGACACAAACGCCTTCGGAATGGAAGGCAGATAACGGCAATCTGCATGGAGATTCGCAAACGGGGCTCCGCTCTGTAAGACCTGCCAGATTGGGCGTTGGGTTCCTAACGGGGCCGGGCAGGGGCTTACCAAGCTCTGCCCCCAGACCCCGACCCGTGGACAGATCGCGCTCTTTCTGGACAATGCGGGTGCGAGGGGGCAGAGGTTTTAGCTGTCGGTCCTCCATTCTGACGGAGGCACAGTAAGAATGGGAGCCTGTCCTCGGGCCATGTGCGGTGACGTGGGCGCCCTGCTTCTGCTCATCCTGGAAACGATGCGCTCGCTGGCCCACGAGGGAGCCGGACCCTATTCATGCTTTCAGCAGGGCGTTAGCACACGTGGTGGGGCCAAGGTCCCTTCTGCTGGCTCCAAAAATATCAGCCCTCACTCCCACTTGTAGGTGAGCAATCTGGGACCCAGACACATTGAGTAACTTGCCCAAGCTGCTGCTGGCTGAAATCCATTCAAGCCCAGACAGCAGGCTCCGGAGTCTGTCCCCTCACCATTGCGGTGGCCCACCTCTGGACCACCCACCTCAGCGACAGGTGGACGCCAGACAGTCCACCATGGGTCCTCAGTGATTGCCTGTTGCATTAGTCTGGAGTCCTCCACAGAATGTGACAAATAGATCTCAAACCTAGCTAAAGCAAAAAAAAAAAAAAAAAGGGGGGGGGGGGCGGTTGGCTCAATTCACCAAGGAGTGCTTCAGGCATGGCTGGATCCAGGAATTCAGATGATCTAATGAGAGGTCCCGGCTCCTCTCCCCCTTCCCCTTCACTCCCCTTCCCTCCCCTCCCTCCCTTCCCATCCCCTGTCCCCCCTTCCCACCCAGATGATGTTGTGAAATTTTTCTCCTCCCCTACATCCAGCCCTGCTGCCATCAGTATCGGCTTCATTTGGGGTAGCAAAGATGGCCCCCAGGTGTTCTAGGCTCACAGGGTCCCCGTGGCTAGAATGCGAGGGGAGGATCATACCCCACGGCCCCGGCATCCCCGCCAGACCCTGTTCAGGTCTGCGTGTGGCCAGGTCGCCAGGCGGCAGCAGCGCCGGGGTGCTCACCAAGGGGAGGGAGGCCACGTAGGCCCCACACGGTGGCCCCACCGCGCTGCCTCCCCGCCTTCCCCAGGGTGGTGAGCAGCTGGATTGAGAGGCGCAAGGTGCAGTCCGAAAAGGCCAACCTGATGATCCTCTTCGACAAGTACCTGCCCACGTGCCTGGAGAAGCTGCGCTTCGGGTTCAAGAAGATCACGCCCGTCCCCGAGGTCACGGTCATCCAGACCACCCTGTACCTCCTGGAGTGCCTCCTCACGGAGAGCAGCGTGCCTCCCGACTCCCCCAAGGAGCTGTACGAGCTATACTTCGTCTTCGCCTGCTTCTGGGCCTTCGGGGGGGCCATGTTCCAGGACCAGGTGAGCGGCCGGCCGTGCGGGAGCCAGCCGGCCAGGCCAGGCCTCTGGGCGCCCCCCGCCCGACCCTCTGCCCCGTGTTGCTTTCCAACAGCTCGTGGATTACCGAGTCGAGTTCAGCAAGTGGTGGACCAACGAGTTTAAGACGATCAAGTTCCCCTCGCAGGGAACCATCTTCGACTACTACATAGATCCGGACACGAAGAAGTTCCTGCCGTGGACAGAGAAGGTGCCCTCCTTCGAGCTGGACCCCGACGTCCCGCTGCAGGTACCAGCCCTGGAGCAGCGCTGGCGCCTGACGATGAGGGAGCGGGACTCAGCGCCCCGCCTCCGCTTCTCAGTGGGGAGCCAAACACAAACCGCTCTTCAGATTTTCAACGGTAGAGCTGGGCATTTAACAAACCGTTAGGTCTGCAAGTCAGCTGGGGGGTGGAGATCGGAGACGCGGGGCATCTGAGGTCGTGACAGCCCCCCCCCCCATGCTTCCGCCCCGCCCCCAGGCCTCCCTGGTGCACACCACGGAAACCACACGCCTCCGGTACTTCATGGACCTGCTCATGGAGAAGTCGTGGCCGGTGATGCTGGTGGGGAACGCGGGCACGGGCAAGTCGGTGCTGATGGCGGACAAACTGGAGAGCCTGAGCACCGACGACTACCTCGTGCAGGCCGTGCCCTTCAACTTCTACACGACCTCAGCCATGCTGCAGGGTGGGGCTGGGGCCAGGGACAGGGGCGCAGGGGTGGGGGGGGGGGCCGGGGGCAGGCTGGGGTGTAGGGTGAGGCTGGGGGCCAGGAACAGAGGTGCAGGGTCTGGGTGGGGCCAGGAGCAGGGCTATAGGGTGGGCTGGGGGCAGGCTGCGGTACGCAGTGAGGCAGGGCGCCAGGGTCAGGAGCGCAGGGGCGAAGTCAGGGGCAGGCTGGGGTGTAGGGGCGGGGCCAGGAACAGAGGTGCAGTGGAAGTCTAGGCTGAGGTGCAAAGTGGGCCCGGGGGCAGGAGCGGAGGAGCAGGGTGGGCTCAGTGACCACAGTGCGTCCTTCCGGCCGCGCCTGGACACCCCCAGTCACGCTCACGCCCATGGCAGCCCCCTGACCTCACATTCCTCATTATCCCTTCTCACTGAAGACCCAGGGGCTGGCCGCACCCCCTCCCCGGCCTCTGTCCTCAGAGGAGGGGGGATGGGAGTGGTCACCAGGACCCCTCTTCCCTGAGCTCCTGGGCAGATCCCACGGGGGGCTCCTGCCGCAGCCCATCTGAGGTGGCCCCAAGGTTGTCCAGGCGCGAGGTTCCTGCCGCCTTTGCCTTGGACCCTGGATGTGCATGGACTCCTTCGCTCCTGGGGGTGATGGGTTGAAGCCCACGCATGCTCGGTGGCCCTTCCACCTGGCGCTGGGGACCGTGGGCCCCATGGGACCTCCCACCAGGAGGTGGGTATGGCGGCAGCCAGCTGGCCTCCTCCTCTAGGGATTCTGGAGAAGCCGCTGGAGAAGAAATCCGGCCGGAACTACGGTCCACCAGGCACCAAGAAGCTCATCTACTTCATCGACGACATGAACATGCCCGAGGTGGACAAGTACGGGACCGTGGCCCCCCACACGCTCATCCGGCAGCATATGGACCACGGGCACTGGTAAGCGGGTGGCGGGGCGGGGGGGGGCTACAGGGCGGGTACAGGACCCGGATGCCGACTGCCAGGGCAGGGCCGTGGACCCGGAGGGTGCATCAAGGCTCCCCCTTCATCCGTCTCCTAGGCCCTGGGCTGGCCGCTGTGGCTGAGGGCCCCCCTGGAGGGAGGGGGACAGACAGGTCCCACTGCGGGTCCATCTGGCAGAGGACATAAGGAGGTACGGTCCCAGAGGAGTCCACCGGCCGGGACAGACACAGGCCTGGGGAGGCCGCCCTGCAGCTGAAAGCTGGAAGTGAAGTCACGACTGGCCATGGGACCAGCTTTGGAGGGAGGCCACCGGGCAGAGCAAACGCCGTGTGCAGAGGCCCTGTGGTGGGCGGAGGCATGGCACGCTCCGGGCCCAGTGCTGCTGCGGAGTGAGAGCCACAGCCGGACCTCAAGTCCTGTGCTGGCCCGAGAGGAGGCCGCCTCCCACCGGAAGCCCAGGATGGCGTGTTTAAGTCTGCAGCTTGAGGTTAAAATCAGACTGCCTTGGCGTAAGGGTCCAATAACGACCTGGCAAGCGGCCCAGGCCCAAGCTGGGGGTTTGGGGACCAAAGGAACCCAAGCACTCCCACCAGACAATGGCTGCATGAGGCCCGCCCCTTCCCGCCAAGACCTAGGAGCACAGAAGGGTTAAACTGCCTGCTCAGGGTCACAGCCCAATGGGAGACAGAGCCGATGCCTTGTCCCCACTCCACGGCGCTGACTCGGGGAGCTCGTGGCCACCAGGAAGCCGGTAGGACAGCAGTGAAGCCAGGGCGTGTAATGTGGGGACAGGGTGCCAGGGACCACTCCCGGGGGCATGTGCCAGAGCCAGGCCCGGGGGGCTGCTCCAGGCAGGCCCTGGTTCACAAGACACACACGACAGGGCACAAACGTGATACGGCACTAGCAGAATGGGGACAAGGACTTGCAGAGGCTGGCCGGGGATGGGGATCCGGAGTGTGCTGGGGATTCCTATAAACCAGCAATGACTCCCAGCCGAGAAAAATGGATAACGAGGGGGAGGGGGAACCCCAACAGGTAGGAGGCACGTGAAAAATGCTTCTCGGACCTCTCAGTGCAGCCGAGTGCCCAGAAGTGTCATCAAGGAGAGCGCGAGCCTGTTTGAGCAGCACCGTTATCATTTCTCATCCGTAGTCACAGTGACACGGGCCGGGCACCGATAGCATACCTGTTGGGCGTTGGGTCTCCGTGCGTTAGTGCATTTCGTCCTCAGACTGGCACGGGGCGCGGGGCCACCTGGCCCGGGGGACGGGCCGGAGCGGAAGCTCCCCTCTGCACTCAGCCACTCCGCTGCCTCTTGCTTCTAGATCTTCCTGAGAGCAGGAAGTGAGGTCAGCCCGTTGACACAGAAGCGATACTCCTGGCGGGTTTTGGTCACCACGCACGCAAGGTGACGGCGGATGGGGTGGGGCCGGTGGCGCGACTCTGTCCTGGTCTCCCTCGCGCAGGTACGACAGACAGAAGCTGACCCTGAAGGACGTCCACAACTGTCAGTACGTGGCCTGCATGAACCCCACCTCTGGATCCTTCACCATCGACCCCAGACTCCAGGTGGGCGGAGTCACACTCCCTTCATCCTGCGGCGGCGGCTTTGCGGTTCCCGTGTAAGCACATCCCGTGCGGTATTTGGGACCGGCTTCATCACGAGGACAATAGTTTGTTGTTTATCCGAAACTCAGGTTTAGGAGGATTCCCCGCATTTCGTCTGCATCCAGCCAGGACCTCACATCTGAGCTGTCTGAGCAGGTGGAGGCCTGGGATAGAAAACCCGGCCTGGGCCCCGGGCCGCTCTTGCCTCTGCCAAAATTCTGCTCGAGAGCATGCAGTGTCAGTTTGGCTGTTTGAGAGATTTAAATTCGTAAGGGGATTTTACCACATACAAGACCCAAGGAGGCCCATTCTGACCACGCCCGCAAGGCACTTGGTGACCAGGGCAGAGCCCGCCCCCCAGGAAGGCAGCCTGGCCCCCAGCGGGTCCCCGAGGGCTGCCTGACGGAGGTCTGTGGCTTTTCTGGGCAGCGCCACTTCTGCGTGTTCGCCGTGAGCTTCCCGGGCCAGGAGGCCCTCACCACCATCTACAACACGATCCTGGCGCAGCACCTGGCCTTCCGCTCGGCCCCCATGGTGGTCCAGAGGATGAGCACCCAGCTGGTGGCCTCGGCCCTGGGTAAGCCGACTCGCCTCCCCCGACCCCTCCTGTCAGTAAAGCTCCACGGGGCTGATGGCTGCTTCGTAGTTTCCCCTGTTAAATATTTTATTTATACTTTTCAATCCATATTTGTAAATGATGCTATGTTGCAGCAGGAGATGTTACGAAATCCAGTGGCTTGAGGGAAGGGCCGGGGGTAGGAAATTCAGTGCACGAGAAATGACTTACCGGTCAGCAGAGCAACAAACGCCTCCCTTCTCAGCGGTGTGGAATTTCTGACTTAAATTGTCACCACTTCATAGTCCATTTGGTGTAGAAACTATACCTGAAGCTCTGCACTTCCTGAGGCCATTAAGAGCCCCTAAGAATCGATGTATCTTTCTCCTGTAACAGCTCTGCATCAGAAAGTCACTGCAACATTTCTTCCCACGGCCATTAAATTTCACTATGTCTTCAACCTCAGGGACCTCTCCAACATCTTCCAGGTACTGCTCTTTTAGCCCTCTTCTGGCCAAGTCCCTAGTCCATGGGTGCTCTCCTCTGCTGCTCTCAGGAGAGGAAGCAAAGTGACCGATGGACTGACGACAGCAGTGATGACGGTGGTGGTGGTGGTGATGGTGGTGATGGTGATGATGATGATCATGATGGTGATGGTGGTGGTGGTGGAGATGATGGTGGTGATGGTGGTGATGGTGGAGATGATGGTGGTGATGGTGGTGATGGTGATACTGATGATGTTAAAGGTGATGGTGATGATGATGATCATGATGGTGATGGTGGTAGTGGTGGAGATGATGGTGGTGATGGTGGAGATGATGGTGGTGGTGGTG
>NC_043716.1:55300679-55315215 GCF_006229205.1 Suricata suricatta | reverse complement strand
GTGGTGATGGTGGTGATGGTGATACTGATGATGTTAAAGGTGATGATGGTGACGATGATCATGATGGTGATGGTGGTGGTGGTGGAGATGATGGTGGTGATGGTGGAGATGATGGTGGTGATGGTGGTGATGGTGATACTGATGATGTTAAAGGTGATGATGGTGACGATGATGGTGGTGGTGGTGGTGGTGGTGGTGGTGGTGAAGACAGGGAGGATGATGGCGATCATCATCATGGTAATGACGGTGCTGTTAATGGTGCTGATGGTATGATCATGATGGTGACGATGACAGTGATGTGATGTTGGTAATGGTGGTGACAGTGGTGATGATGATGATGGTTATCATGGTGAATGTGATGGTGATGTTGGTGACGGTGATGACAGATTGATGTTTTCTCTTATTTATTGACTGTTTAGTTTGAGCTGGGCACCAGGCTTGGCCACATATACCCCCATTTTCTCTCCCAAACAGCATGTAACATGCTCCTACCTCCCCATGTTACAGAAGGGGACTCTAAGACTCCCGGATGTTATGACCTACTCAGCTCACGGGGGCACCTCACCCCCTGCTATCTCACTGCCCCCTGCTTATGTCACTCATAGCACCCATCACAATGTGTCATTACCTTGTTATTGTGATTGCCTGGTTGCGTCTCCCACTAGAATGCGGACTCCATGCAAGCAGGGCCTATCTGGGCCGTGACCCCAAAGCCCCAGAGGGGCCTGGAATATGGTAGACTCTCAATAAGAGCCTGTTGAACGTGTCCAGGGCACTTGGTCAGTAAATGGCTGAGCCAGGATGGACACAGGCAGGCTGGCCGCAGGTCCCCAGCTTGTAACTGCCCGCTCTGTGGCCTTCGGTCTGCCTGGTTCCCCCTCATGGTCAGACTTGTTTGTCCCTTCTCCGCCAGCCCCCGCCCCATTAGAGAATGAAGGCATTGGCCCTGTCTTGGGAGGAGAATTCCCCCACATCTCTCCCCACGACACGCCCTCCGGCCCCCAGGACTCACACGGCCTCTGCCGTCAGTGGCTCCCCTGCCATGGCCGATCCCCGCCTGGGGAAGTGACCGCTCCCTCGCGTCCTCTCTGCGCGGCACCTGGCTGGCCTTCACGGTGCCGCCAACGACGCTGACCATCCCGCGTCTGGGGTAGGGACTCTTATTCTCCACAGCGGAGATCCTGAGAGTCCCGCTTGACCTGGCCCGCCTCTGGCTGCACGAAGCGGAAAGAGTGTATGGCGACAAGATGGTGGACAAGAAAGACCAGGAGACGTTGTGCAGAGTCACCATTGCTTCCACCAAGAAATTCTTCGACGTAAGTCAAGCCCCCAAGTCCCTCTGATGAGCCCGGACAGGCTCCAAGAGGACAGCGTAAGCGGGGCCGGTGGTAAGGTGAGCCTCTGGGAAGGGCCCTCGTGTGAGCTTGCGGAGGACCACATCGGGACTCTCTCACACGAGTGCGTGTCTGGGGGAAGGGACTGGCTCCTCAGTAGGTCAGGACGGGATGACCTCCCTCCGTCCACCTGGGGCCGAGAAAGGCCTGCCTGGGTCCCTGTGTTCTGCTCGTATGTGCCAGGCTTTCTCGGAAGATTCATTTCTTTTTCCGGAACGTGATGGGCGATCGGGCCGTCCGAGCAGGGATTCTGTGCCCACCGGTTTGCAGGGCCCCGGCAGCAGTGGTTTGGGCCCATGAAGACTTGGCCCGCCATGCCGGGGCCGCTGCGGCAAGCGGTGCCCGTGGTGCGCGACAGAAGTGCCCTGCCCCTTATTTCTAGGATCTCAGCGAGGAGCTTCTGTTCGCCAAGCCAAATGTCTTCTGCCATTTCTCTCAAGGGATCGGTGAGCCCAAATACCTCTCGGTCACCGACATGGCTCATCTGCACAAGCTCCTGGTGGACGTCCTAGACAGTTACAATGAAGTCAACGCGGTCATGAACTTGGTGAGTGGGTCCGAGCGGACGGCGCAGGCAGGGGGCCGGGAGACCCCGGGGCTCCCGTCCTGTCTCATTAGGAACAACAGGTCGGTGGTGCCCTGGGGCTGCGTGCCTCACAGCAAACACGGCAGCAGGGGCTCCCGGGAGAGTCTGGGCCGTGGAAGGAGCGGGGTCCGCGCGCCCTGGGATGCTGAGGGGGGTCTCTGGTGTCGCAGGTGCTGTTCGAAGACGCGGTGGCTCACATCTGCAGGATCAACCGCATTCTGGAGTCGCCCCGCGGGAACGCCCTGCTGGTGGGCGTGGGCGGCAGTGGCAAGCAGAGCCTCTCGCGCCTGGCCGCCTACATCAGCGGGCTGGACGTGTTCCAGATCACGCTCAAGAAGGGCTACGGGATCCCAGACCTCAAGGTGAGACGTGGCCCCCGGGGAGGGGGTTGGCGGGCAGAGAAAACTGACCACGCGCGGGTCCGCAAGCGGCCGTCCGGCACACGGGAGGTGAGTGTCACCGCAGGGTCCCCGCCGTCGTAGGAAGTCAGGGCCGGGACACAGTCCCCTGTGGCAAAGGCGAGAGGCCGTGCGGGTGTCTGTGCCCGCCGGGCGGGAGTCACCGGGCTGCTCTGTGTCGTTCGTGGGCCGCCAGGTTCAGTGATTCCGTTACTAGGTATCTGGCTACGAACGTGGATTCTGGAAGCTGCTCTTTGGATTAATCAAATAAACATTAGCGCAAACAGGTCTCATGCCGCCGAGGCTTTTTATTGATTTCTTTTTTCTGAAAATGTGCTCTTGCCGGGGAACCCCGTGCTGCTCCGACGTGCTTAGTCCAGAGCAAACCGCCGTCCTGCTTTGGCTCAGAACCAGAGCCCATCCTACTGCCCTGCATGGGGCACGCCTCTCTCGGCATGGGGGCTGGGACGGGGGCAGACCCAGCGGGGACCCTCCCACTGCACGGGCCCCCGAAGACCCTGGGAGTCATGGTGGGCAGCTATAGCGGGGCGGCCTGGAGCCCTGCCGGGGCGCAGCCGTCTGCTGGCGGAGGCCCCGGGGATGACCGTGGGGACAGGGCGCTAATCCCCAGCCCTGCCACCTGCACGGGCGGGCTCGCCAGGGACCACAGCCTCTGGACAAGCATCTCGTTTCCGGTTGTCACTGTCCTCAGTGGATTCTACTCTTTCCATCAAAGGACTAGCCAATGTATTTTTTGTTTTTTCCTAAAAAGAAAAATTTTTAATGTTTGTTTATTTTTGAGAGAGACAGAGCACAAGCTGGGGAGGGGCAGAGAGAGAGGGAGACAGAGAATCTGAAGCAGCTCCAGGCTCTGAGCTGTCAGTGCAGAACCTGACCCGGGTTCGAACCCACAAACTGCGAGATCATGACCTGAGCCGAGGTTGGACGCTCAACCGACTGAGCCCCCCAGACGCCCCATAGCCAATGTGCTCTTAAGTCCCTGCGTCAAGGGCAAGGCCTTCCCACAGGGTCCTCCCAGACTCTGCTGCCGGAACCAGACCGGCTCTTAGCTTAGCCGGTCAAGCGAGTGCACACTGATTTCTGGGGTGTGCTCCGCGGCATGGAGGGCCCTCACAGTGTCTCATTTCACTGGGTTTTCCCCCACTGAAGGTTTTCTAATCTATTAACCAAATTGTACTGGTTTACTTATTTTTTAAATGTTTGTTTATTTTTGAGACAGAGACAGAGTGTGAGTAGGGGAGGGGCAGAGAGAGAGGAAGTCACAGAATCCCAAGCAGGCTCCAGGCTCCGAGCTGTCAGCACAGAGCCCGATGCGGGGCTTGAACCCACAAACCATGAGATGATGACCTGAGCCAAAGTAGGACACTTAGCCCACTGAGCCACCTGGGAGCCCCAAATGCTGGTTTATTTTTATGATTGCCTCGCAGGCTCTGTGGACTTTGTCCCTGGCGCCTCACGTTAGGGCAGGTTGAGTGTTGAGTCTGAACAGTGTTCGTCCGGGCATTGCAGCTGCAGAGCCCCGAGGACAGTGCCCTCGACCCCCGCTGCGAGCCGTTCCCTCTCATGCTTATTAAGCAGCTGCTGTGTGTTCAGAAGGAAGGAAGGAGACACAGTGGGCTGACGGGGCTGGCGTCCTGCTGTCAGGGATGTGATGATGTCATACGGTCCGTACCATAAGCTATGGATGCCCCTGGAGGTTAGAGATGCGGCAGGAAAGGGGTCAGGAACCGCCGCCCCAGAGACACTGTGGAAAATCTTGGAATTGGTCCCCAGAAAACAAGGTGCCATCAAGCGTTTGAGTCAAAACCTGGGAGGGTCCCAGAACAAAGCCTCATGTCCCCCAGAGGCTGGGACCCGGAATGTAGGGAGGGGGAAGGGAGAGAGGGGAGGGGCAGGCTAGGGCTGGCCCCACCCGCCAGGGCCCTGCCTACACAGGAGGGAGTAGGGGGCAGGGCCTGGCTGGGCTCCACCCCCCACTCTACAGGCCCACCTACCGCGTTCGTGTCCCTGTGGGATGCTTCCCCAAAGCTTGAGTCGTGGCCCAGAGAGTGGGGAACCCTGGAAGTTAAGTGAGGGCCAGCCCTGGTCTGATGATAACAAGCAGCTTAGGAGGCCCCCCAGCCAGAGATGGGAGCGGGGGCTCCCCTCCATCCACGCCGATCCCGAGACCCACCCGGACGCGGGTGACCACTGATCGCCTCCTTGCCAACGGGGTGGGGGTGGGGCGCGAGGGGGGAAGGGACCCGCAGGCACGGAGCTTTGGGAGCTGACCGGAGCTTTGGGAGCTGACCGTGACGTCCGCACCAGAGCAGCCCCAGCAGGGTGGCACCCTCCCTCAGGCCGGCAGTGAGGCCTGGGCAGATCTGGGCTGGGGGCCCAGGGCAGCCGGAGGAACTCACACGCCTCTCTGTGTACATGGGCATCTGAGGAATCTGGGGGAGGGGAAGGACGTGGGGGAGGCTGGAAGGTGCTGGGAGGTGGGGACCCCAGGACAGGACGGGCAGCCTAAGAGGGTGGGAGCGAGGGGCGGGCAAGAGCAAACACGCAGTGGCCCCAAGGACTGGAGACGGTCCAGCTCTGAGACGGCAGGGCCGAGCCAAGGCCAGGCAGGACAGGGACGCACAGGAGGAGGGACGGCCCTGAGGGCTTTCCTGAGGGCAGCTCGCTGGGGGTGACAGTCAGGCTGCGCAGGCTCAGGCCTCTGGATTTAGACACATCTCCAGCCCTGGCATCTTCCACCTGCGCTCAGTGGGGCAAGACGAGGAGACCCTTCCTCTCGCTCGAGGCCCCGCCGACCTGCGCCCCTGCCCCTGCTCCAATGCCACCTGCGGCCCCTCCTCTTCTAAGCTCAGGACCTCCCCCTCGCTTTTGTTTTGCGTTGTCAAAACTGTGGTCTTGCTTTCAACGCAGTTCCCTCCAGCTAGAGACCTGGGTGAGGTTTCAATTGGGATGGAGATGCCAGGAGGCTGGCCGCCACCAGAGGGCAGCACTGAGCAGTGGGGTGGGGGGGAGGGAGATGCCTCCCACTGGCCTATCTTAAGGCCCTTTAAGCCATGACCCAGGCCCGTCGCCCTTGTAGAAAAACTAGACCTTACAGGCAGCAGGTCCTCAAACCCCGACACTTCACGTTAACAGCTGGCCGACAGCGACAGACGTTTTGAACGTATGCTTACGTTTCACGCGCGTCGGTTGGCACGTTCCTCGAGAAAAGCGAGGCGTTCATGCCGCTCTGAAACGTGCTTCTGGTCTCTCCTGCTTTGTTCTCTCCTTCATTTACGCTTCCAGAATGGGCATTCGGTCGCTTTGTGGAGCTGTTTCTTCAAATCCTCGTAGGGACGGGAGAGGCGTTACACAGAGCGTCGGGGTGGCTCTGAGCGGTGCCCTGGCACCGAGCCCCAGACCTGAGCCCGCGGGGCATTTACTGAGGGCCTCCCGGAGGGTCTCTGCTTACGGGGTTTCTTTCCCCTGCATCTTTTCTTGGTGGTAAACTGTGTACGTGACGCACAGCTCACCGCCGTCAGCGTGCAGGTCAGTGGTGCTAAGCACAGCCACGTTGGTCCACAACCAGCGCCACCTGATTCCGGAAGCCCGTCTTGCCCCGCGCCCACCTGTCTGTATGACCCTGACCGCCCGGGGCTGCCTCCCAGCGGAAGGAGGAGTGTCCTTGGGGAGCGGTTTTTGCACCGGGCTCGGTGTCCTCCAGCGCATCCGTGGCGTAGTGGGGGTCAGCCTGTGACAGGACGCCCTTCCTGCTGATTTGTCCATTTGTCGGCTGACGGCACTTGGGCTGCTCCTGCCCACGTGGCCGCTGCGAGCGTGGCAGCCCCCCCGCCAGGCTTTGGGTCCTCCCCCCCCCCAGACCCCGCCCACGGCAGACACGCGGACGCGGGACGTCCCTCCCTGCGGAGCTCGCGGCCCCGCCACCGGCCCTCAGCGCGTGCTCCTCGTGCAGGTGGACCTGGCCGCGCAGTACGTGAAGTCGGCCGTGAAGAATGTCCCCTCGGTGTTCCTGATGACAGACTCCCAGGTGGCCGAGGAGCAGTTCCTGGTGCTGATCAACGACCTGCTGGCCTCGGGGGAGATCCCGGGGCTGTTCCCCGAGGACGAGCTGGAGAACATCCTCTCCTCCCTGCGGCCGCAAGTCAAGTCCCTCGGCCTAAACGACACTCGGGAGGCGTGCTGGAAATTCTTCATCGAGAAAGTGCGCCGGCAGCTCAAGGTAGGAGCCCGCCTCGCCACGGCCTCCCGGGGCCCGCGCGGGGCCCCTGACGCCCACACACGTGTAAACGGATGAGGAAGTGCACCTTGACCTTCCAACGCTCCTTTGTAGGGAAGCTGGGCTGAGCTACCCCATGCGACTGAAGGGGCTTTGGGTCTTCTCCCTTCTGTCAGCGTCCGGGACCGGCCGCTGCCCCCTGCCCTCTGGGAGGGTCCAGCCCCATAGCTCCTCCGTCCTCTCCCTGCTCGACGCGGATGAAGCATCTTCCCTCTGTATCTTCCCCATCCGGGCCACACGGTCTGACCGGTGGACGTTGTTTGGGGGCCCCAGGAGCCCCTGATGGATGCCCCCCAGCCTGGCTCCTTCCCCGGTGCCCCGCTCGGCTCTCATCCAGCACAACAGCCCCTCCCAGGGAGCCAGCCCGCCGTTCCCATGGACGGAGAGCGGCGAGGGGCCCGTGGGGCTGAGGCTGTCCTCGGTCCAGCAAAAGGGACCCCGGGGCCTGTTTGCAGAGCACCTCCGAACCGCTGGGGGCCCAGGGAGTCCCGGACTGTCTGGGGGTTAGTCACCATCTCTGTGTCCCCGGGACCCGGCCCCACTAAGGGGGTCGTAGCCTCCCTGTCCTCGGGCCTTAGCTGCCGGGCGCGGATGCCCATTCCCCA
This sequence comes from Suricata suricatta, assembly GCF_006229205.1. Classification (NCBI taxonomy): domain Eukaryota; kingdom Metazoa; phylum Chordata; class Mammalia; order Carnivora; family Herpestidae; genus Suricata; species Suricata suricatta. Next base: position 55,307,935 of record NC_043716.1, on the reverse strand, counting down.
CTCCGTCCTTCATCTGGCCTTCCCCTCCCCGCTTCACGGAGGCTGTGACAGAGGCTGGGGGCTGACGGGGCGCTGCGCCACCTCTAATGAGGCCCGTGAGGCCCGTGGAACGTTTATCGGTTGTGCTGCAAGCCAGGAGCCCCGGGCGTGCACTCCGGCCACCGGAAACAGCACACGGAGCGAGAGCTCTCCTCCTGCCGGAGCGGCAGGCCCTGGCCTCCGCCCCGCCGTGACCGCCGAGTGTCCCCCGTCTCCTGCATCCAGGTGATCCTGTGTTTCTCTCCCGTGGGCTCCGTCCTGCGTGTGCGCGCAAGAAAATTCCCTGCCATTGTCAACTGCACGGCCATTAACTGGTTCCACGAGTGGCCGGAGGACGCCCTGGTGTCCGTGAGCGCCCGCTTCCTGGAGGAGACGGAGGGCATTCAGGTGAGGCGCTGGGCGTCGCCCTCTGCCACCCCTCCATGCCAGGGCTCAGGCCACCCGGAGTGCCTGCTGCCGGGAGGGGGACCCCGCACACGCTACCTCCCGGCAGGTGAGGACTCACCTTGGTGTCAACACTGACGAGGGGTTGGGGAGGGAGTCACCTCAAGCAGTCAAGACCGGTGAGGCCTTAACACAACACTTTTCAAAACCCAAATTAATGCCAAACAAGTCACAGTGAACAGGAGCAAACCTGTAAACAGTGATAAGCAGGGGCGCCTGGGGGGCTTCAGCTCAGGTCATGATCTCACGGTTCATGGGTTCGAGCCCCACGTCGGGCTCTGTGCTGACAGCTCAGAGCCTGGAGCCTGCTTTGGATTCTGTGTCTCCCTCTCTCTCTGACCCTCCCCTGCTCACGCTGTCTCTGTCTCTCAAAAATAAATAAAACATTAAAAAAATTATAAAAGAAAAAACAGTGATAAGCAGCTGATTGCTGGTTTTACGCCCTGCATTGCCGGGTCCACAGGGACGCTTGCTTCCGCCAGCTCGGAGTGCCCCTCCCCTGAGGCCATGGTCCCCAAGGGGCCGGGGCAGGAGGCTTGGCACTGGGGTACAAACAGACTGCGCAGCTCAGGCCTTAAACGTCGTGCCTGATCAGGGCTGCCTGGGGGGCCCGTGTTTACTGGGTTAAGCACATTTGCTCTGGACTCGCCTCCAGCACGGCTCCGCCCCGTCCCCGTAGCCCCGCCCCCTGTCTTCTACAGGCCAGGACAGCTGTGATGGGGACATCAGTCTGCTTGTCTTTTTTTTTTTTTTTTAACATTTATTTTTGGGAACGAGAGTATGAGCAGGGGAGGGGCAGAGAGCGAGGGAGACACAGAATCCGAAGCAGGCTCCAGGCTCCGAGCTGTCAGCACAGAGCCCAACGTGGGGCTCGAACTCACGAACCGTGAGATCATGACCTGAGCCAAATTGGCCGCTTAACCAGCTGAGCCCCCCAGGCGCCTCCACTCTTTTGCAGGGTGCTCCTTTCCTCGAAATAGGGTGCCTACTTTCACTGTTTGAGCTAATTGCTGGCCTAGGAATGGCCCCTAAACTCTGACCCAGCCAGTGGGAGAGATGGGGAGCCCTCGAATAAATCACACTTGGTTACCATGCTTTATTTTGGACACACACTCTGTTCCCAAGTTCAGCACAGCAAACCTGGATCAAACCGTGGGCCCGGTGGGGAGGGTGGGTAAGATCCCCTGTGGGCTGTCTCAGAGCCTTCCCTCTGGGGACTGGCCCTTCCCACACTGCACCGGGGGCCCAGATGTGGGCTTCCGGCCCCCAAGACAGGGGAACCGCCCCTCGGTCAGCACCAGTGAGGGCCTCAGGGCAGATGCCGGAGAAACACGTGTTGGCGAGAACACGTTTCAGATTCACTCGAATCACCGTTGGTATGGCTTGGACGGTCCCTGGGACAAGGCGCCCAGGCAGGGGGAGGGGGGAGGCGGCCGTGACGCTGGCACGGGAAGCAGGGCCCGGCGGAAGAAACGCACGATAAACGGCTACCGGGTCGCCCGGGTCACTCAAACACACGGTCGGGCCCTGCGCCCTCCCAGGAGTGCGAGGGTGTGAGTCACAGAGAGAGGATCCGGGGAGGTAGGCCGTGCGCGTCCCTGGTGCTGAGCCACACCCTTGGTGGTACAAGGTCACCAGCGCCCACGATGGCCCCCACAGGCTTTGCTGTCTTGAGGCTGACGTTGAGGGGGGGACGCATCTCACCCGGGAAGCACCCCCCCACCGTGCCTCCCACAGCCCCCGGGGCTCCTCCAGGGGGAAGCCAGGGCCCCCCCCACAGGAGCGGGTCGCTCCCGCCGGGGAGCCAACGGCCCATCGTGCCTTTGCAGGGCGAGGTCAAGGCTTCCATCAGCCTCTTCATGTCCTACGTGCACACGACCGTCAACGCGATGTCCAGGCTCTACCTGGCCACCGAGAGGCGCTACAACTACACCACCCCCAAGACCTTCCTGGAGCAGATCAAACTCTACCAGAACCTGCTGGCCAGGAAGAGGCTGGAGCTGGTGGCCAAGATCGAGAGGCTGGAGAACGGGCTGCTGAAGCTGCAGAGCACCGCGTCCCAGGTGGGGCCCCCGCAGGAGGGGCGGATTCCCGCCTTGGGGGAGCGTCCTCGCCCACCCCACCGAGGACGTGGAGGGTTTTCTTTATTTTTTTTTTCGTGACAGGAAATGTTTTAATTTTGTTTTTAATGTTTTGTTTATTTTTGAGAGAGAGAAAAAGAGACAGTGTGATCAGGGGAGGGGCAGAGAGAGACAGAGAGAGAGGGAGACACAGAATCCAAAGCAAGCTCCAGGCTCTGAGCTGTCAGCACAGAGCCTGACGCGGGGCTCGAACCCATGAACCTGAGCTGAAGCCAGATGCTTAACCGACTGAGCCACCCAGGCGCCCTAGTGTGTGCTTTTTAATATGCAAAAACAACGGGGGGTCCACAGTGCTTTTGCGATATGCTGAAGTTACACTGGGTGCTCTGCGTCGGCCTGAGCCGGGCGGGATTTGCACGTCCAGTCGAGCGTGTCTGTGACAATGTGTCCATTCTAGGGACACCTTGTACGCTGTGGTGCCCGGATGGAAAGGCTTTTCCTCCGTTCCACACCGTGCTGATGCTTTCTCAGTCTTCTACGTCCCTCGTGTACCCCGGCCCCCTTGCCTTCACCACCTGCCGTTGGGGTTCCCGGGGGAAGCCCGGAGAACAGCCCCCACTTCCCAGCCGGGGCTGAGCCCACACAGCCGGGGCGGCTGGGCCTCTGCCCCCAGGGAGGCTGAGCCTGCCCAGCGAGAGCCCCAGGCAGTGTGGCATGGGTCAAGGCCACCCCCATGGGGGCATGGAGGGGGGCGTGGGGGGGTGTCCCAGGAGGGCAGAGGGGTCGAGCAGGACTGCTCCCGCCCGGACAGCTCGCTCCCAGAGGACCCAGGAGGGGCCCAGCCAAGCAGGCCGCGTCTTTTCCCCAGATGAACCTTCCAGACGTGGTCCCGTTAGAGAGACTGAGGCCACCCTGTCACTTACCCCTCCCCGCACCCCCTCCCACCTGTGCGTCGTGGCGGGGACCCAGGCTCACCCGTCTCTTGGCGTCCCCTCCCCCAGGTGGATGATTTAAAAGCCAGGCTGGCGATCCAGGAGGCTGAGCTCAAGCAGAAAAACGAGAATGCCGACAAGCTGATCCAAGTGGTGGGCGTGGAGACCGAGAAAGTCAGCAAAGAGAAAGCCATTGCCGACGAGGAGGAGGTCAAGGTGGAGGTCATCAACAAGGTGCGCAGGCGCGTGTGGCCACAAGGGCTGCAGCTCCGCCGGCTCAGGCCTCCCCGCAGGCCCAGGCAAAGGCTGGGGGGCTCCCCTACCTGCAGGAACGCCCCCCACTCCCAGCTCAGAGGAGGGCCGTCCCCTCCTGGAGCCGTGCTGTCCCCGGGCCCCGTGGCGGCGTTTCCAGGAGCCGGTGAGACATGCAGGTCCAGGCCCCAGCCCAGCTCTGCTGTATCAGGTCTGCATTTTAACAAGATGCCCGTGACCTGTGAGCACACTGAGGTTCCAGAAGCCTCCCCCCTCGGGGGGTCCTGGTCCTCAGACTCCACGCTGGGAGCTCCCTAGATGTGCCGAGGTCACTGGCTCCTGCCTGAAGGGGTTTCTCCCCCCGCCAGCTGCCTCTGATGCCCCCAGGCGTGGGTCCGTGTGGGCACTCACACGAGGAGGATCCCAGTAATCGTCTGCTATCCCTTGAGATGGGGGTCAGGGGAGCAGGTCGTTTCTGGGAGGAGGGGGCCTGACGGTGGCCACCAAGTGCTGGCACGCCTGGGCCGGACGCGGGCACAGCCCCAACCCTCTGAGGCCCTGCGTGGTCAGCAACGTGCCCGGGGGCTCGAAACTAGCCGGTGGCATAGACCTGAGCCGGGACCCACAGCCACACCCCAAACTCTGTGACCTGCCTTCAGACGCCGCGTGTGGCTGTTCATGTCCAGGCACCTGCCGCTCTCCAACCCCCGAGTCAGGGGTGCTCCTCGGGGAGGAGGCCCCCGGCTCAGCCCGCCCAGGCAGCGCCTTCGCACCGAGAGACCTGGGCCACAGGAGCCCACGTCACTGGCTCTGAGGCCTCACGGCCTCTCGGTGCCAATGTGCCATTTCCCCAGGATGGAACGGTTCGGAGGTCTAGCTCACCCTCCCCAAGAAAAAGTGAGAACCTGTCCACACACGTGCGCTCCCCGGGTCGGGAAGAACCCCTCTGGGTCTCTGGGTGCCGAGCACAGGGACCAGCAGCCGCGTGGTGTCCATCAGGAGGGAACAGCATCAGTGATTCTGGACAGTGAGGAAGGAGCCAGTAGGGGCTGGGGGCTTTGCAGGGCGGCACGGAGGAGGGACAGGAAGGAGAGCGCCTCTCTGCAAAGCACCCCTGGGGAGTCCACTTCCCCCCCCCAACTTTAAGGACAGCGTGGGGCGCGACCACAGAAGCGGCCGTGGAGGGGGCCAGCTGGGCGGGCTGACCGGGCACTTCCTCCCCGCAGCGCCCCTGAGGGGGTCGTTTCTGGATGCAAGGCTGGGAGCAGGGCAGGTGCTGGACGTTACCCACTGTCAGTCCTGGAAGTGGGGGCCCCTCTGGAACCCCAAGTCTGCCACCCCAGCATGGCTGATTCCAACCTGAGTGTTGAGGGGCAGGGGTGGGGGGGGCGGGGAGGAGAAAGGTGGGCTCCAGGCGGTGACCAGTGACCCCCCCCATCCCCACTCTGGGTGTGAAGGGGGAGCACGGGGTGTACGGCAATGTGGCCGCCATGGGGAGAGGCACCCACCTCACCTCCGTCCGCGCTCCCTCCGTGCTGTCCAGGGCTACACGTACGTGTACACACACACACACTTGCTCTCATGTGCAGCCCCCACTGGCGCCCGCCCTGATCTTTCCCACGTGGCTTCCTTCCAGAACGTCACAGAGAAACAAAAGGCGTGTGAAACGGACCTGGCCAAGGCAGAGCCGGCCCTGCTGGCTGCACAGGAAGCTCTGGACACCCTGAACAAGGTAAGGGACGCGGGGACAACGCCGTGGCGTGTGCGCAAGTGGCCTCAGGCTCCCGCAGCATCCCTGGGTTGTCCCGGGGCCGGCGGGGCCCTGGCAGGTGCTCCCTGTCTGTCGTTTTCAGAACAACCTGACCGAGCTGAAGTCCTTCGGGTCGCCCCCGGACGCCGTGGTCAACGTCACGGCTGCCGTCATGATCCTGACTGCGCCGGGCGGCAAGATCCCCAAGGACAAGAGCTGGAAGGCGGCGAAAATCATGATGGGCAAGGTGGACACCTTCCTGGACTCCTTGAAGAAGTTCGACAAGGAGCACATCCCCGAGGCCTGCCTGAAGGCGTTTAAGTGAGCCGGCCCGGCCGCGCCCCCAGCTCAGCGCAGGACGCCGGGGGCTCCGGGTTCCCCGCAGCCTGTTCCCAGGGGAAGCCCGTGCTCGCCGGGGCGGGGCGGGGTCTCAGGCCGTGGGCAGCAGGCAGAACCCCGGAGCCGGGGTGGGGGGAGGTGGCTGGGGGAAATCTGGTCGCACCGGGTCCCCGGGCGCCTCACCACCCTCTGCCTTCCCCACCAGAAGGCGTCAGCGCAGGCGGTAAGGCCTGTGGCTCAAAATCCACACAGCACCTGGGAGGGTCTGGCAGCCCAACACGTGGCCCACAGGACCACAGGAAGCGCCACTAGGGCTCCCAGAGGCAAGAGCAGTTGAGAACACACACACGCCGTCACCATAAATGCGCCACATCCGAGGGACACCCCCAGTAGCTGGCCGTCTGGCTCAGGGGTGGGCTGGGGGACAAGACAAATCCCACCAAGGGGCCTCCATCACCGGGAGGTGGACGCTCACTCAGCCTCCTTGCTGGCGCTGGTCCCCCCGTGGGTGACATGTCCCTGTGTGCATGGTGGTTGTCGGGCCCCCACGCCGACTGGACACCATGGGGAGAGGGCACGTTTTCCGGCCGGCCACCAGCCTCCCCTCTGAGTGCTGGACGACCTCGCGGCAGGCGGGTGGTGACGTCCCTGTCCGGCCCCGCAGCGCAGTCAGGCCGTCTCCCTTCTGCCAGCTCCCCGGCGGCCGCGGCCCCGCCTCACAGGGGTTTAAACACGCAAACCTGCCTTAACGTCAGCCTGAAAGGAAGCGGGAAGTAAACCCAGGGCGGGGTGCCCGGCTGCACCCCCACCGACGTTCCCATTGCTCGTCAGTCGGTTCTGAGTGAACCCGTTCAAGATTCTTCCTGCAGATGGTTCCGTCTGTTATGCTTAACGACGTGGTTGGCTTTTCTTTAAATACTGGTTTCTAGAAGGTTCTAAAGTGCGTCTATGCCCCCTCAAACCCCAAACCACTTCTGGGGGCCAGACTTCAGTGTTTCACTTTTTTCCATCTTCTTGAAGACCCTTCCTCCACCCCCCAAAAAAACCACTCACGGTGCTCCCCAGTAACTGCCGGGCCCCGTGGCTAGTGCCCCGCTGAAGGCGGGAGGGACAGACACAGGCGAGGCCGGAGGTCTACAGAGCCCGTGCCAGCGCCCGCTGCTCCCTCCCCAGGCCCTACCAAGGCAACCCGACCTTCGACCCCGAGTTCATCCGCTCCAAGTCCACGGCCGCCGCAGGCCTGTGCTCCTGGTGCATCAACATCGTGCGCTTCTACGAGGTGTACTGTGACGTGGCCCCCAAGAGGCAGGCCCTGGAGGAGGCGAATGCCGAGCTGGCGGAGGCCCAGGAGAAGCTCTCGCGGATCAAAAACAAGATTGCCGTAAGTGCCTGTTCACACCGGCACCTGCAGCCTGGGAG
>NC_043716.1:55247630-55300579 GCF_006229205.1 Suricata suricatta | reverse complement strand
GAGCCAGGCCCTCACGCCCGGGGTCAGTACCCTGCAGGGGAGGGGGCACCGAGCCAGGCCCTCATGCCGGGGGTCAGTACCCCACAGAGGAGGGGGATCACTCAGCAGTGCGAATAACCAGCAGCCACAGGGACCAGATCTCCCGCGCCCCTCGCTCCCCGGCCTAGCCAGCATGGGGGGGCCCCGCTCTGCGTTCAGTGCTCCCAGCACCGCTGTGCTCGGTCCCCAGGATGCTGGGACACCCAGCAACAGCCTCCCCATCCGTCTTCCCAGGAACTCAATGCCAACCTGAGCAACCTAACGTCGGCCTTTGAAAAGGCGACAGCGGAGAAGATCAAGTGCCAGCAGGAGGCAGACGCCACCAACAGGGTGATCTCACTGGCCAACAGGTAGCTGGCTCTGCCCCGCGGGCACCCTGAAGGGTCGGGCCCTTGGAATGGCCTTTGGAGGAGGAGGAGCAGCCCTGGGTGCAGGCAGCAGTGTCCCCACATGGGCTAAGGCACGAGGACAGACCCCCTGACACACTACCGGCCAGTGTCTCCACCTCCAGAGCTGGTGGCTCTCCACAGTGCACCCTTGCGCGTCCCGTGACCTTGGGCAGGGCAGAGCCCCGCATAACCCAGACCCACTCCCCCTGCCTGGGGTGCGGAGTCCACAGACCCCTTCCCACACCCCAGGCAGATACCCCCTGTGCCCACTCTCACCGCCCACAGCGTGGGCACCGGCTTCTTGGGCCTCGGCCGGCGCCTCCCTCGCCCGGCCCGTTTGCACGCATTGACCCCAGAGCAGGGCTGTCCAACAGGACCAGGGCGGCACCCGGGTCGTTTTACACGTTCTAGCTGCCACTTTAGCACAGGACAGAGATGAAACGGACTTTGGTGATGCATGTTACGGAACCCCAAATTTGGTCATTTCAACATGTGATCAACATGATTGTTAAGAATGACTGGTGAGACCATTTGTGTACATTCATTCACACCCCAGGTCCTCGAAATCCACACACACGCCTCAGTTCAGGCCGGCCGCGTGTGCTGGCGCTGCCCCCGAGGCTGCCCCTGAGGACGGTGAGGTCCAGAGCTTTCTTTTCAGATGTCCGAAAGCAGGCGCCGGGAGCCTGGCACAGAACCCAGGGGGGTTGGTCCTAGTGTGTGGGTTCCGGTGGTATTTTCTCCATCCCAGGGGGCCAGCACCCCACCATAGCTGCAGTTGGTGAGACACAGGGACCCCGGGAGACCCCCCCCAGGCTGCGTGGCACTGGCCTCTGGCAGGATGCAGACTGGACCACACCTGCCAAGAAAATCAGCACGGTCCCTGAGAGGCGATGCTGGGGACGGGCATCAGTGGGCCTGTGATTTCGACATCTCCGTGCTCTCAGGGTCCTGGGGCCACATCTAGGGCCAGGGACCTGTTCTTGGGCCAGTGGCCCCACTCCACATGGGCCAGCCGCCCTCCGGACGTCCCAGTGCCCTGTGGCCACCGCGGCCACTCCACCTCTACCAGGGCCTGTTACTAGCTGAGCCCTCGCTCTGCGCTCTGAGCAGCAGCTGCGGCACATGGGTGACACATTCAAGTGACGTCAGCAGAACAGAACTCGGTTCCCGGCTGCCTCCACAAAGCGTCCGTTCTGCTTCCCTGAAATAGCCCTTCCCCAAAACATCCCTGACGCGCCTCCTCTGCTGAAGCTCCGAGCAAAGGAAGGCCTGGAATCGGCCGACCCTCGACGTTTAGACGGGGAGGCCGCCTCCCGGCCCTTCCTTCGACCCCCTCTGACCTCGTGTTTCCCTTTAGGCTGGTGGGGGGCCTGGCGTCGGAAAACATCCGCTGGGCGGAATCGGTGAAGAGCTTCAAAAGCCAGGGGGTCACCCTGTGCGGGGACGTCCTGCTGATCTCCGCCTTCGTCTCCTACGTGGGCTACTTCACCAAGAAGTACCGCAACGAGCTGATGGAGAAGTTTTGGATCCCTTACGTAAATAAATTAAAGGTGAGAGGCGGGGCGGCGTTCACCGCTCAGGAAACTCGGGGAGGCCCCTGGCAGGCCAGACCCAGCCACCTGTCACACTCACTGAGGCTCTGGCCACGGCAGGTGTAAATGCGGCCCAGGGGTACCTGGATGACTCAGCCAGGAGAGCGTCTGACTCTTGATTTCAGCTCAGGTCATGATCCCAGGGTCGTGGGACTGAGCCCGTGTTGGGCTCCGCAATGAGTGTGGAGCCTGCTTGGGATTCTCTCTGTCTCTCTCTGTCTCTCTCTCTCTCCTTCTCCCTCTCTCCCTCTTCCTCCTCCCACCGCCCCCCACCCCCCGCCACTGGCTCACACATGCACCTGCTTGTGCCCTCTGTGAAATTTCTCACTGAAATAAACCTGGCCCAGTTTGGTCGATGCTGCCGCCCTTCCTGGTGGGTCCCCAGGAGCTCTGTGGGGGCGCCAGCAAGTGGCTGTCTTCCAGATGACACAGCTCATCCATGGTCTAACCACAGACCCACCATGTCACTTGGAGAGCCGTTTCCCATGGAGCGGTCAGGCCCCATCAGCCCTTCTGAGAACTGGTGCTCCCCCCGCCCGGCAGGTCCCCATCCCCATCACGGAAGGTCTGGACCCCTTGAGCCTGCTGACGGACGACGCCGACGTGGCCACTTGGAACAACCAGGGTCTCCCCAGCGACCGCATGTCCACCGAGAACGCCACCATCCTGTGCAACACGGAGCGCTGGCCCCTCATCGTGGATGCCCAGCTGCAGGGGGTCAAGTGGATCAAAAACAAATACGGCAGCGAGCTGAAAGCCATCCGCCTGGGACAGAAGAGGTGCACAATGCTGGCGGGTAGGGCTGGGGTGGGGGCAGGCTGGGCCCCTGTGCTGGAAACACACCTAAGGGGTTTGGTCCTCGTTCAACGTCTGGGTGGGTCTTTTTTAAATGTTTTTATTTATTATTGAGACAGAAACAGAGCATGAGTGGGGGAGGGGCGGAGAGAGAGGGAGACACAGAATGGGAAGCAGCCTCCAGGCTCTGAGCTAGCTGTCAGCTCAGAGCCCGACGCGGGGCTCGAACCCAGGAACCGTGAGATCATGACCTGAGCCGAAGTCAGACACTCAACTGACTGAGCCCCGCAGGCGCCCTGGGTGGATCTTTAAATACAGAGGCTGGCCCACGGCTGGATTTGTTTTCCAATATCTGGTCTTGAGGAAGAGCGGCAAGAGTGAAGTACCCTGGGGGCTCCCTTCTCTTCCCCCCTGTGCCCAAGGCAACCACAGCAGGGGGCGCTCCCTGGGCTCTGGCCGGGCTGAGTCCCACCCGCCGCCTGCTGGCCCAAGAGGCTTTGGGCCGGTCATTTCCTCATTTCTCAGCTCTGGCAGGCTGGTCTCCTTGTCACTAAGGCCACCCCACGTGCCTTCCTGGAGCACTGGGGACGTGGGGCCACACGCAGAGAGCTGTGCTCCCGTTGGCCCCTCCGAGGGACGCACACAGGGGAAGGCTGGGCGTGCAGGGGACGAGCTGCCGGCCTTCTCGTGCTGAGCTGTCCCAGGGGCACCCAGCACACTGAGCACTGCCCCCCACCGCAGTAAATGGTCCCCGTGTCATCCCACAGCTACCTGGACATCATCGAGCGGGCCATTTCCGAAGGGGACACCTTGCTCATCGAGAACATCGGCGAAACCGTGGACCCCGTGCTGGACCCACTGCTGGGCAGGAACACTATTAAAAAGGGAAAGTGAGTTCCCGATGCGCACGGGCGACAGCCCTCGGTGGCTGCGGCCTCCGGTGGAGGAAGCGCCAGGAGGGTCCTGCGCCGTCCTGCTGGGCACAGGGAGGGGCTGGGAGGTGCAGACGGCATCCCGGCCGGGACCGCCTGCCGGCAGCCGTCCTCCGTGGCCATGCTTCTCTTCTGTTTTTACGCATCGTACAAACCTGGAGCCCATAGGGCTGTTTTTTGTTTTCTTATTCGGGTGAAATCTACCTAGCATAAAATCAGCATTTCATTTTATTTTATTAACCTTTATTTTTGAGAGAGACACAGCACCAGTGGGGGAGGGCACAGAGAGAGAGAGAGAGAGGAGGAGACACAGGATTGGAAGCAGGCTCCAGGCTCTGAGCTGTCAGCACAGAACCCATCATGGGGCTCGAACTCACAAAGCACGAGATCATGACCTGATCCAAGATCAGATGCTCATCCAACTGAGCCACCCAGGTGCCCCGAATCAGCCATTTTTAATTGAACAGTTCAGTGGCACTTGGTGCATTCACAATGCCGTGCACGCCTCACCCCTGTCTGGTCCCAAAACACCTCCATGTCCCCGGCTGGAAGCTGTCACTCCTTGCTCCCCCCGCCCACCAGACCTTGGCACCCACCGTGCGCCTTCCACCTCCGTGGGCTTCACGTACAGGGAGTCGCACGACACGGGCTCTTCCATGTCCAGCTGCTTCCCCTAAGTCTTCAAGGCTCATCTGTGTGTCGCTGGACAATGCACTGAACTGGTGTTCCTTTTCTAATATGAAAAATATTCGGGGCACCTGGGTGGCTCCGTCGGAGTCTGTCTCTCTCTCAAAAATAAACATTAAAAATTTTTGCATTAAATCGACTTCTAAAACATAACCGTCAAAGGTGGTGGGAGCCAGCTGTCAATGCAGGGCTGTGTGCAGAAGCCCAGGACAGAGGTAATGAATAAGTTTGCGGCTGTCCTGGCCTCTGAGAGCTGGGCATGAGCGGTGCTACCCACGAGGCCAAGTTCGCGGCCCCCAGAGCAGTGAGCTCAAGCAGGAAGGAGAGGAGAGTGGGGAGCAGAGGAGAGATCGCCCACAGCACATCAGCAGACCCAGGCTCTGGCCTTGGCTCCTCTCGGACTCCCCCCCCCCCCCCGGGAGTTTCCAGAAAGTACTGATGGTCTGAATTGGGACGTCAGCGTCCTGGTGTTCGTGGCTCTGGGGTGGGGCCCAGGCAAGGTAGCTCTGGGCCAACTCCCGGGTGAGTGTGATGCGTCACTGGAGTTGACCAAGCCCTGCTATCCGCTATGAAGATCAGAACAGCCTGAGAGAGAGCAGGTGCCCCTTCTAGAAGGTCCTGGCCACAGGCCAGAGAGAAAGACTGGAACAGGAAGAGACACAGCCCTTTCCGGGTGACCAGAGGAGGGTTCACGGTGGCAGTGAGGCCCATGGTGGGGGGCGGGAGGCCGCCAGGCTGCTGTGGAAGGCGGTCTCTGTTGGCGACACCGCCGCTGGAGCCCCTCTAACCTGCCCCCCACCCCGACGGCCAGGTTCATTAAGATCGGCGACAAGGAGGTGGAGTATCACCCCAAGTTCCGCCTCATCCTGCACACCAAGTACTTCAACCCGCACTACAAGCCCGAGATGCAAGCCCAGTGCACCCTCATCAACTTCCTGGTCACCAGGGACGGGCTCGAGGACCAGCTCCTGGCCGCCGTGGTGGCCAAGGAGCGCCCGGATCTCGAGCAGCTGAAGGTACCGGGCCTGACATCAGCCCCACGTGGCGCGGGGCGGGCTGACCCGTCACGGCGAGGTCCCGGGACCCAGTGGCAGCCACCCCTGTGCGTCTCTCTGGAGGGGCCCCAGCCTGTCGCACCGATGGTGTTCTGTGCTCCAGAACAGCCGCTCTGCCTCCCCGGCAGCCTCCCAAACAGAATTCCAGACCAAACGACACGTTCACTGACCAAAGAGGAGCCTCCGTGGGGCCCAGACGGCCCCAGGCGCCTAACTGCTGCCCCACCAGCATGGCCTCCAGGGCGGGACTCGGGCGGTCCCAGGCCCCGCTCCCTGGCCACACACAGGGCTTCCCAGAACAGGCTCGGGCTTGTCCCGCCAGCACTGGGGCCTTCGCTGAGATGTGGGGGCAGGGCCGTCCGACAACTGATCCCCCCTGTCCCCCCGTCTGTCCCTCCTGCAGGCCAACCTCACCAAGTCTCAAAATGAATTCAAGATTGTTCTGAAACAGCTGGAAGACTCCCTGCTGGCCCGTCTGTCGGCCGCGTCGGGGGACTTCCTGGGGGACACAGCCTTGGTGGAGAATCTGGAGACCACCAAGCACACGGCCAGTGAGATCGAGGAGAAGGTGAGAGCACACGGCCGGCCGGGCCGATGGGGGCCTCAGAGAAGCCACAGTCCCACGCGTGCCCTGGCGCCCAGGGCCGACAGCAGCGTGCCAGCTGCCGGCTGAGGGCCCCCCAGACAGGGCCCACTGCCCACCAGCGCCGTCCGCCTGCAGGTCCCACTCAAGCCCTGTTTGTTTTCAGGTGAAAGAGGCCAAAATCACAGAGGCCAAAATCAACGAGGCCAGAGAGAACTACCGGCCGGCCGCCGAGAGGGCGTCCCTGCTCTACTTCATTCTCAACGACCTCAACAAGATCAACCCCATCTATCAGTTCTCGCTCAAGGTGTGGCTGCCGCCCGGGATTGGGGGGGGGCTGGTGTGCACAGAGTCCCCCCTCCACCGGCCGTCAGGAGGACAGCCGGGCTCCAGGCTGCAGACGGGGTGGGACGAGGGAGCCAGGGCGTGGGGTCGGACCCCCACCCACTGCGGAAATAAGCCGGAGCCCCCACAGGGAGCACCTGCGGCCTCAGAGCCCAGCCCCACGAGCGCGCCCCTCCCCCAGGCCTTCAACGTGGTGTTCGAGAAAGCCATCCAGAAGACCGCCCCGGCCGAGGAGGTGAGGCAGCGAGTGATCAACCTGACGGACGAGATCACCTACTCCGTCTACATGTACACGGCCCGTGGGCTCTTCGAGCGGGACAAACTCATCTTCCTGGCCCAGGTGGCCTTCCAGGCAAGTGTGGCCGCCCTGCTCGAGGCGCGGGCCGCCCCGCAGGTGCCCGCGTGCTGGCGTTCGTGCGCTTGGGACTCTGCTGACACCGGGGGCAGTCATAGGCGCGGCCACTGAGGGGAAGTCCGTTAAAGAGAATTCTACAAACGTCTTTCTGTTATGTTTACGTAATGCCGACGGAGCAGTCCCGCGCCGGCGAGTGGTGAACCAGCATGGATGCCCAGTTCCGTCTCGTAAGGAAGTCCTCTACATACGGACAGACCCGCTGAAACCCTTCTGATTTTTGTTCCATTAAGTGAATCAAGCAGGCCCTCCGCCGTCTGGCTCACGGTCTCAGAAGTATAGCAGAGCACAGGAATTTCTAGATTGAACAAGAGAGAGAAAGAAAAAGAGAGTCTGACTCGGGCAAAACTCTGTGGCGTCAGAGAGGAGCTGCGCGGGCACCTGTCTGCGGCGCTGCGGGGACCGTGGCCCCGGGGTCCCCTGCCGGACGGAGCGGGCCGAGCCCCTTCTCAAAGGGCTGAGACAGGCCTGCTGGGCCCCAGAGAGCCGCTGTGCACGGGCGATGAGGAGACAGAACGGGACCCAGAAGACCCCCTGAAAATGCTTATGCCCCGAAGACTTGACTCGCGGCAGCTCTGGGGTGATCGCCACAAGGCGGACGAGGCCCAAACGTCCATCAAAGGATGAGCCGATAAACCAAACATGGTGGCTACAACGTGGGTGAACCTGGAGGACAGAGTGAGGGAAGCCGGACGGGGGGAGGCCACGTCTGCAGGGCTCCACGGAGCAGGCAGATCCAGACAGAGCGCCGACCCGGGGCTGCCAGTGGCCGGGGGAGGGGCGGGCTGTGCACAGGGTCCGGGGTTCCCTTTGAGGGGAAGAAAAAGCTCTGGTGTTAGATAGCGGTGATACAATTTTACTAAAACGTTATACTTTAGTAGGGGTGAGACTATACATTCTGTGTCCGGTGTATTTTACCACAATTTAAAAAAAACACACACAAATCAAGGTGAATAGAAAGTCTTGCCGGACCCAGAGGACAGAAGGCGCTCCCTCCCCTCCCAGCCTAGTGGACCAGGGGTGTAAGCTCCTCAGCCTGCCTGGTGCCGGTCCATCCCTTGGGGCCGAGGCCCCAGGCGCTCCTGCCAGGGGCTGGCAGCCCCCCTGCCCCACTGTTGTGGGGTGACATCTGAGCGGCCCCCATGCCCCCCCAGGTCTTGTCCATGAAGAAAGAGCTGAACCCGGTCGAGCTGGATTTCCTCCTGCGGTTCCCTTTCAAGGCCGGGGTCCTGTCGCCCGTGGACTTCCTGCAGCACCAGGGATGGGGTGGCATCAAGGTGAGCGTGCAGGCTCCAACCCTGGGTCCTCTCCCTGCCGCGAGGCCCCTGTTGGTCACCCTGGGAACGGTGGGGGAGGGGCGGGACCCCAGAGATGGGGCCGGGTGTGGAGGGCTGCCTGCTGGCTCGCAGGAAACTCTACTTTCCTGTCTGAACCGCCCCCGAGCCATGGGCAGCCCCTCCACCACCGCCCCCACCTCTGAGTGCCAAGTGTCAAGGGAGCGCCTCCGATTCTAGGCACACGCACTGGGGGCCCTGGTGTCTCTGTTCAGAAGACCTGAAGAACGGGGGTGGGGGGGGCCTGCGGTGGGAGCGGCGCCCCTGTCCCACAGCCCTCTGGGGGGCCGGCCCCGGGTCATGTGCCTCCGCTGTTCAATCCGGGGCTCCGCACTGGGGGAGGGGCGGACGTAGCTGAAAGGCCGCCTGCCCCCAGGCCCTGTCGGAGATGGATGAGTTCAAGAACCTGGACAGCGACATCGAAGGGTCCGCCAAGCGGTGGAAGAAGCTGGTGGAGTCAGCAGCCCCGGAGAAAGAGATCTTCCCCAAGGAGTGGAAGAACAAAACGGCGCTGCAGAAGCTGTGCTTGCTGCGATGCTTGCGGCCCGACCGCATGACCTACGCAGTCAGGTGGGCGTGGCACCCGGGAGGGGCGGTGCCTGGTGGTGGAGGGAGGGGCTGCCTGTGGCCCCGCCCCTTGCCCCTGTTGCCGGGGACGGGACCCCGCCCGCTGGCGCTGGGCTCCTTCTCCCACCAGCCTGAGGGACAAGTGATGGGAAAACAGGACACCCTACCCGAGCCCTCAAGATTCTTCAAGGTGTAGGCCTTAATGACTCTGAGGCCACACAGAGTCCTTTAAAAATGAAAAATTCAGTGGGAACAGGGGTGCCTGAGTGGCTCAGTCAGTTTATCTTCGGCTCAGGTCATGATCTCAGGGTTGCTGAGTTCAAGCCCTGCGTCGGGCTCTGTGCTGACAGCTGGGAGCCTGGAGCTGCTTCAGATTCTGTATCTCCCTCTCTCTCTCTGCCCCTCCCCCACTCACACTCTGTCTTTCTCTCAAAAATAAGTAAATAAACATTAAAAAATTTTTTTAAATGAAATGCAATAGGAACAAACAAAACCGTGACAAAGCCATCAGCACCTCAGGATTTTCATGGCCTCAGTGGCTAAATTTAAGCTCAATCTTTTTGTCAGTTTTGACTCCTTTGCAGAAAGAACTGTTCTAATTTTGTGAACAATTTCTCTGCCCCCAAAACCTCTGCACGATTGGAAAAATTAATCACTGTGGCCTTTGGGCGCGCTGTCCCGCTCACACCCCAGTCGGGCCGTCCTCTCACAAAAGGACTCCAGGAGCCACATCACCTACCACCGCCCCCAGGGGTGACACCTGAGATGTCCCATCCACCTGCCCCTGGAGCAGAGAGGACTTCCCTCCTGCCGACCACGGCGACCCCGGAGCTCGGAGATGCCACCGGAAGGAGGGGGGACGGGGCGGACGAGAATCCAAGCTCAGTGCCCATTCTCCCACGTGACACAATATGGAGTCTTTGCCTTTTCCCTGTCCTAGCAGCCAGAAAGCAGCCCGAGTCCCCAAGGATGCCTGTGTCCCTAACACAACTCCCCCTGACGAAGCAGTGGCCCCAACTCTGCCACTGGTTGTCCACAGATGTTTGCTCTGTTTGCTGGGGGCTCACAAGAACTCCCTTTCAGGCTGGAAGAAGTTGGGACAAAGTCTGGGAAAAGTCAGGGTGAAGGATGGACACCTGGCCAGCAGGGCAGGACCTCGGCCCGCCTGGGGGAGTGCAGCGCGTGTGGGTGTCCCCGCCGGCTGCCTCCAGAGCGCTGGGGCGCGTCACCACCTGGACGGCCTGCATGAAGGAAGTAACTCAGACCCCGCGAGCGGCTGCACTTTGCAGGGGCCTGGGCGACCCCAAGCACCAGGTGAAGCCACACCCCGCTCTGACATTTCTGCAGTGTCGAGGAAGCGGATTCAGCTCCCCCATGACAGAGGAGCAGGGCAGCTTAAAAGCAGGGGAGTTCAAGTCCGCGGCGAGTATCAGAGCAGCAAACACTCATCGAGGGGGTACTGTGCCTGGCGGCCCGAGGCTCGCTGCCCCGAGAGGGCGGCACCTGGGGGTGGGGGTACTGGCAAACGCCTCTCCCAGCAAAGGCCCGGTTTGCAGCAGCTTCTGTGATGTGGCGGCTCCAGCGTGGCTGTCGTGGCCGGGAGCGGACCCCTGCACGCCTCTGCCAAGGGCTCGGTGCCCAGGGTGGCGGAGCCCCACCCCTGCCCCAACCAGTGCACGCCGTTCATCGCTCATCCACCAGCAGAGAATGACCCTGTGGCCTGGTCACGTCCTTCGTAACAGTGATTTAGTGGCATCCCAGCCTACATCCCAAAGTCCTTTCCGGACGAGGACCCTAGACGTTCCCAGTCCACTCAAAGGCCTGAATCGAGTACAACTGGAGGCTCTTGGGAGGTGTGCCCCCGCCGGCCCCGGCCAGGAGCCAGCGTCAGTTTGGGGAGACTGTTTAGAAGTCTGCGAAGGCCGGAGCAGGAGGTGAACACCGATAAGAGTGTCCCCAGAAAGTCCCGAGGCTCCGAGGCTCCCCACGGAGTCAGAGGGAAGGAGTCAGAGGGCGTGGGGTGGCCTCCAAGTGAGCAGGCCGCCAACAGGCCACCTGACGGTCCTCCGAGATGAGGGCCGGGCGTCGGGATGGCCGGCGGCTGGAGAGCGAGCGCCTCCTCTCCCGCGGTTCTTTCAAAGACCGGCCTGCTGCTTCTAAAGCCCCTGAACCTTCGCATTTCAGCTCCTGTGACTCATTCAGAATACAGGAAGCTCAGCCGTCGGTGATGGAGGGGGAGGGGCAGAGCGCGATCCGAAGGTCACCCCAAAGAACCCTCTCCCATGAGAGGAGCCTCAATTGACCCCCGACTTCTGAGGGTCAAGAAAGACAGTTTGGGGCTTGAACTAAAGAGATGCTTCTGTAAAGAGACGCATTGATGGAAATTGCTTTTTTTGTCCCCCTGTGATTTTTTTCTAATGAGCCACGTTCTGTGGTCCTCACCAAAATGGCTACAACATGAACTTCCTTCCTCCTCAACACCCGGCCAGGGGACCGCCAGGACGCAGAGCCCCATCTGTGTTCTCCTTCTTGCCACCCTCACTAGAGCAGATGAGCACCTGACCCGACCCCTTGGGAGGGCTCGAAGGACCCAGGCACCAGGCCATGCTCACCTGTGATGCCCCGGGCTTGTTTCCCCCGAGGTGACCTGGGAGCCTCTGAAAACGGGGTGGCCAGAGACCACCTCTCACCTGTTCACACGCAGGCCTCTCCAGAAAAACACGTCTTGTGGGACCCGGCAGGGATGGGGTGCGCCTGCTCCCCCTCCACACCTTCCCCCTGCAAAGAGGAAAGCCCCCAGAGGGACTGCCTTCCAGCCGGAGACGTGCTCTGCCTACAAAAGCGCACCAAGAAACGGCCCTTCTGTCCCCCCGGCCTCCGGGTCTGACCAGTGCATCCCCCTCAGGAACTTTGTGGAGGAGAAGATGGGCAGCAAGTTCGTGGAGGGTCGGAGCGTCGAGTTTTCCAAGTCCTACGAGGAGAGCAGCCCCTCCACGCCCATCTTCTTCATCCTTTCCCCGGGCGTCGACCCCCTGAAAGACGTGGAAGCCCTGGGTGAGTGTGGCCGGGGGGGGGGGGCACAGAAGGGGACAGCCTTGTCACTGGCCATCAGGAAATGCTCCTCAGAACCACAGGGAGGTACCCCAGATCATTAGGATAGCTCACAGAACATGATGGGCCTTGGAGGGAGACGGAGAAACGGGAGCCCCGGCGTGGGTGGTGGGGCCGCGAGAAGGCGCAGCCGCCCTGTGACCCAGGGAATCCCCGGCTGGTCTGCGCCCCGAGAATGAAACAGGTGTCCAAGCAGGTACTTCGTGGGGCTGTTGGCTCACAGCCGCCAAAAGGCAGGTACAACCCGGTGTCCATCAGCTACGGAATGGTCCACCCCAGGGTGGTAGATCCATTTGATAGGCTGGCGCTCAGCCACAAAAAAAACACGATAAAGTGTCCATACACGCGACGGGCCTGGAGCTAGAAAGCACTGGATCAGGAGTCCAGGCCAGGCACAAAGGCTCTGGTTATCTGAAATATCCGGAATAGGTAAATCCAGAGAGATGGGAGGCTGATGTGGTGGCCGGGGGTGGGGCGGGCTGGGGCATTCTTCTGGGGTGATGAAAACGTTCTGGAACCGGACGGACGGTTGCACAACATGGCGGACACTAAATGTCACTGAACCGTACGCTTGAAGACAGTTCTTAAATGGGTAAACGTGACGTCCTGGGTTTCCCCACGATAGAGGACAGAGCGGGGAGCGCGTGGAGCCCCAGCCGGGGGCAGAGCCTCGGCCGTCCTCAGCGGCGCCATGTTCTCCGTCGTCCTTTCCTTTAGGGAAGAGACTGGGATTTACCCTGGACAACGGGAAACTCCACAACGTGTCCCTGGGGCAGGGACAAGAGGTGGTGGCCGAGAACGCCCTGGATGTGGCGGCGGAGATGGGACACTGGGTCATTCTGCAGGTACGGAGGTGCAGGTGGCCCTGGGGCTCCCCGCCTGGAGGCGGCCGAGGGGACGGGCCTGAAGGCTCGAAAGAGAGCAGGTCCTGGGCTTGGCGCCCACAACCGTGGGAGGGGGCAGGTGGTGCCCCCAGCGGGTCCATCCGCCTGGCCAGCGGGGTGGGGAGGCGGTCAGGACCACCTCCCTCGGTGAGGATGCTACGGTTAGGGATCCCTGAAAAGATGCCGTTCACAAAACAAAACCTCCCCTCCCCCTCCTCCTCCCCCTTGCTTGGGGGAATCAATAGTGGCCTGGGGGACATTCTGTCCACATTTTTGGGCCCAGCAGCCTTCCCATGCCCTCTCCTGCACCCCCACCAGCACCTCCAGCCCCCAGGGGTTCTGACCTCAATCTGCAGGGCCAGCCTGGTCCCATGTGGAGACCTCAGCTTCCGGCCATTCCTTTTTACCCAAACCCCTCAGGGGAGGGGTGGGGACCCTATAATCCAGCCTTGGGGGGTGGGGGAGGGTGCGGGAAGGACTCCCCTGTTCAGCCAGAGGTCTTGAACTATCAAGCACAAGAACAGACTCCGAGGCCTCAGCCTCGAAGCTGAAATTCCCCAGGGCGCCCGGCGCCCGAGGAAGAAGGGACGCGGGATCGGTGGGGGAGGGCGCAGGGCTGCGGGGAGGGGCGTGGGGACGCTGAGCCCCAGTCTCGGCCACAGAACATCCACCTGGTGGCACGGTGGCTGAGCACGCTGGACAAGAAGGTGGAGCGGTACAGCGCGGGCAGCCACGAGGACTACCGCGTGTTCATCAGCGCCGAGCCCGCCCCCAGCCCCGAGTCCCACATCATCCCCCAGGGCATCTTGGAAAACGCCATCAAGATCACCAACGAGCCGCCCACAGGCATGCACGCCAACCTGCACAAGGCTCTGGACCTCTTCACTCAGGTGAGGCGGCTTCCCCTCTGGTGCCCGCCCATCCCCCCCACTCAGCACCCCCAGGCCCCCAGCCCCGGCCCCAGTCCCACCCCCCACAGCCCCAGTTTGGAGCAACCCTCAGGGTGCAGACAAAAAGGCACCTCTGGCCTGTGCCACCCCAGCACACACCTCGCACCACAAAACCAACATATTTGTGCAAAACTGACTAGAATGCACATCATGTGAAATGCATTCAAATTACAGCTGTACAAACCAGAAATGCATATGTTGAACCGGTTTCATGCCCTGCGAGTCAGCAGGTCACCTCGGGAAGGGGCCCGGCTCCTGGTGGTTTGCTGGGGGCTGCTGTGCCCCCCCCCCGGTCCCTGCCCCGGGCCCTGCTCTGGCTCAAGAGGCAGCAGCAGAAGATGGCCCTCACTGGCTGTGTCTGCCAGGCCACCCCCCACCCACCCCCAGGGGGCCCCCTCCTGCCTCCTGAGTCCCCGTGATACCTGCTCGTAGCTGCCCCCGCATCCAGACCCCCTTCCGCAAGCCCCTAGCATCGCCTGATCTTCTGTCCCGCTCCAGAACTTGCCGGGTGCGCACACTTGGTCTCCCCAGTGGGGTCTAAGGCCTTTTTAAGGAAGATGCCCGGTGCTGTCTGAGAACACCTGCGAAGACCCAGTTCGGAGACGCTGTGCGGAGAACACAGGGCCAGCCCGTTCCTAGAGAGTCTGGGCGAGCGGCCGCCTGCACCTGAGGGGGGCGCTGCTGCAGGGGGACGGGGCTTCTCATTGAAGGAATCCGGAAATGTCCTGAGTTTGGGAATATTTTATTAAGCTGTTTGATCTGACTTAATATCAATACTTAGGTGATAGAATCACATTTCTGGAAGACAGAGCACAAGAAAGCATGCTCTCCTCCAGCCCTTGTGGGCAGGGGCCTCGGGCAGCGGGCTCCCCCCCTGCCCTGCCCCTCCCGCCCCGGGAGGCTGCTGACGGAGGGGGACTCGGGTTCCAGCCAAGGTGCCTGTGCCCACCGGCAGGACACCCTGGAGATGTGCTCCAAGGAGATCGAGTTCAAGTGCATCCTCTTCGCCCTGTGCTACTTCCACGCCGTGGTGGCTGAGAGGCGCAAGTTCGGGGCCCAGGGCTGGAACAGGTCGTACCCCTTCAACAACGGGGACCTCACCATCTCCATCAACGTGCTGTACAACTACCTGGAGGCCAACAACAAGGTAAGGGCGAGCGGGGTGCCCGCGGGGCGCTCTCCCGCCCCCCTTCCCGCCTCGTGCTCAGCATGCGTCACAGGGAGCTTCTAAGTCAAAGACAACCTGCCCTGTGACCCCGCCAGGCTGATAGGACGATGGTCCCCCAGGCTCTGGCCGCCACCCCCGCAGCACCTGTCAGCCGTCTGGCCATTTTCCCACTGGTTAGGGGACCTGCCCAGAAGTCCCGGGCTAGGAGGAGCGGACGAGGGACCTCCCTGGGGAGCAGTCAGTGTCTGGGGACAGAACCTAGGTCTGTCCTAGAGGGAGAGCCAAAAAAAAATCTCCCTGGGTAACAAGACCGCTGCTTTCGTTCTCCTGAAAACGGAAATAAACGTGTGCAGCGATCTGCAGGCCGCCCCGCCGCCCCGGTCCCTCCAGGAGTCTGGTTCAGAGTCTGGGGCGACCCGGCCCCCCTGCTGTGACCCCCCAGGAGAGGCAGGCACCTGCGTACTCCACAGGCGGTGCCTCCCCTGAACCAGCAGAGACAAGACTGGGATGCAGCGCAGGGGTGGGAGACAGTGCGGGGGGGACAAGGGGCAGGCCAGGCAGCACCCCTCCTGAGGCCCCAGAGGCCAGGTCGCAAGCGACGCCCAGCTCTGCCCTTAACCAGGCACCTGGCTTCACGCTTTGGGGATTAAGCCCAGGGAGAGCCCCCACCGGCCTCGGGGCGCATCCTGGGCTGCCCGTCCGATTCCCACTGTTTCCCCCCAGCCGGAAAAAAAACCTCAAGATGTGGGCAGAGGGAGGCCAGGGCCAGGGCAGGAAGGCAAGCATAGCCCAGCATGCCCGCAGGCAGCCCCCAGGTGTGCCAAGGGGCCGCCTGTGAGGACCTCTGGTGGCCTCTGAGGGCAGACACCGCCGCTGGCCTGGCCCTGACCGCATGCGACGGCCCTCAGCACGGCCACCGCCCGAGTCGGAGCGCAGCGTGTTGCTTGCTGGCTTAGTTCCTGGCAAAGCCCAGCCCCGGGGTGCAGGGCGCAGAAGGGGCCAGCAGCCAGCCATCCGGGGGGAGGGCAAGGCCGTCGCCTCCTGCAGGTCGGGAGGCCTGGAGTGCTGCTGGCTCACGTCACCAGAAACAGGGTCAGAGCTGAAGGCCCGCAGCTGCCTCCCGACGCGCAAGTGAGCACCGCTGGGAAGCGCCGGGACGGAGCGTCCCCACCACGCTGCACGTCGGTCAGAGACCCTCTCCGGGGAGGCTCGCGTGGGAGCAATCGCCTTGCTCGTGCATCTAGACTCTTGTCCCGTTGTCCGCGCACACACGGAAGCCAAGGTGGGCAGAAACGGCTCCGGGACGCAGGCCCCGGGCTCCAGCGAGCAGCGGACGGCGGTGAAGGACCCACACGGGAACGCGAGTCCCGCCAGGCTGACCTGGCGTGACCTCCCCCTCTGTCGTTCGGTAACGGCCTGTGACGAAGTCCATGCCCCACGGTTGTGTCCCCCCAGCTCTGAGCAGTCACTGCAGGCTCCGCACATGACTCCGGCAGGCTCAGCGAGAGGCTGGGCCCCGCCTCCGACGTGCACTCCGGGACAGAGCGGCACCGTCCCTGCCTGTCGGTCCCACGGCCCCACCCCGCGGGGACGGACAGGAGGCAGACCGTGGGGGCCGGGGGTGGAGGGGCCTGTGTCCAGCTCTGCCTCCCAGAACAGACCAGCAAAATGCAGAAAACGCAGCTCAGCATGTTCCTAGATGGCCAGGCAGGGCACAAACTGTCAGGCACAGAATGACAATGTAAGGATGTGAATGTTTTGAGTGAAAGTCAGGAGACCACCTCCAACAGCTGCTCGATCTGTCGGCTGCTCTTAACCAGCTCTGTCCGGAGCGAGTCGGAACCGCGGGGAGATGTGAGCAGGGAGGGTGCGGGAACACGGCGCCAACTCACCGTCTCAAGCTGCTCGCTGCTGTGGGGACAGTCGTGTCCTGTGGCTGCCGGCGAATCTGAAATGACACGTGGGGCTCCCGTGCGGCCCCACCAGGGGAGCTCCGTGTGCGTGAGGACCGGCATCGGGCTTGCGCCTGGAAGCCAGAGCTCACCCGCTGGCTTCCTGGAGGAGGCAGCCTCGGAGCTGGGCTGGGAAGTCGGGCATTGCCTTGGCGAGTGGCGGCGGAGAGGAGCGTTCTGGGAGGAGTGCCAGGGCAGACGCCCCGCTCTGGGCGGGTGAGCCCTGCCCCGTCCGCCCCTCGTTGGAGCTCCCGGGCTGCAGAGCCCTGCGGGGCACACGCAGCGAGAGGGGGCGACAAGCCAGGACACTCCGCGCCAGGCAAGTCCAGTGGGTGGGACGGAAGACCCTGCGGACGGACACACTGCATGGCCTGACGGGCCGACAGAAATGGCGCCCGCGCGTCCACACCCAGTCAGCGCGGAGTTAAACCGCTCTGGCCAGTGGCCGGTGCGTGGAGGCACGGGTGGTGGCACCCGTCGGGGTGCCTGCAGGCTGCCTCGGGGCCGGGGGTCCTGGGACACCGAGGCCAGGCTGCGGGTGGAGGGGAGCGGCCGGGCGGCCCTTGCCAGAGGAGAAGGCAGGACACCGCCGAGCGGGGGCTGGCCACGGGGCCGGACCCGGGAGGACGGGGGGAGGCGGGCGAGGCGGGGGCAGGGTGACGGGAGGAGTCGGCCCTCAGCGCCCGCTGTCGGCTGCCCGTGGGTTCTTGCCGGCCCCGACGGGCCGGGGGGCACGTGCCCTGACCAGCTCCGTCCTCCCCGAGGTGCCCTGGGACGACCTGCGCTACCTGTTCGGGGAGATCATGTACGGCGGCCACGTCACGGATGACTGGGACCGGCGGCTCTGCAGGACGTACCTGGCCGAGTACGTCCGCGCCGAGATGCTGGAAGGCGAGACCATGCTGGCCCCGGGCTTCCCGATCCCCCCCAACCTGGACTACAAGGTGAGGGGGGCCCCCGCTCGGGGACACGCGCTCCCCTGTGACGCCACGGGGGCAAAGGGCAACGCTGTCCCGGCCGGCTCTGGGGACGGCCCCGCGTCACACACGGAGCACTGGTAATGGAACGAGAAGCCAGGACAGCTGCAAACGCAGCCTGGGGGAGGGGGAGGGGGAGCGGGAGTTGGAGAACCAGTGGGGTCCGCGCAGGGGGGGAGGCGTGGGCAGAAAGGCTCCATCAAGGGCGGCCACGGGTCCCTTGGCAGCCTGCTCACCAACTGCCCCTCCGCAGGGTTATCACGAGCACATCGACGAGAACCTGCCCCCCGAGAGTCCCTATCTATACGGCCTGCACCCCAATGCAGAGATCGGCTTTCTGACAGTTACCTCAGAGAAGCTCTTCCGGACGGTCCTGGAAATGCAGCCCAAAGAGACCGACTCAGGAGCAGGCACCGGAGTGTCTCGGGAGGAGAAGGCAGGAGACTCGGCCCAGGGCCAGCAGCAGAGAAGGGGCGGGGCCCGGAACCAGGGGTAGAAAAGTGGGGCCCCAGTGGGGATGCTCCTGGGCGGCCTCCCTCCCCACTGCCTCCTCCATGGCCGAGCTGGCCCGGGAGCGGGGAGCGGGGAGCGGGGGGGCTCACCAGTCCCCCTCTGTGAGCTCATCAGACCACAGGGGGCGCACCCCAGTAACACAGAACGTCGACAGCGTAAGACCCCTCCACGCACTCCTGCTCACCTGGGCCACCCTGCCATCTCGTGCACAACCAGCATCTTGACACTTTAGTAAATTCTGGATGAATCCTAGTAACGGCCAGCTAAGTCGTGGGCTTCCCAAAGGTAGACTGAGTTCTGGATCCCGAGACCCTCAGGGCTGAGAGGCCTCAGGACCCTTTCTTGGTGTGATGACTGACACCACACGTCTCCTGACCAGGAGTGGGGTACATGACCCTGTGTGGGCCCCTCCTGGACAGGGTGTGACCACACGGTCCCCACAGACGCCTACATGGCAGACAGGGTCAGGTGACCTGACATTCAAGAATGTCTGAAGGCCCCAGGCTAGGGTGGCCTGCTGCTCCCATGGTCTTGATAACGGGGACCTAAATATTCAAAGACTGTTGGCGTGGCTGCACCTCCCTGACCTTTCTTTCCAGCCTCCCCCCACCCCCCGGCCCCAGCGCCCTTTGCTCAGGAGGTCCCGGATGCCAGGGGTGGGCTGGGGGCGCACGCAGTGACAGGACTTGTCGGGGACTGACTTCCAGGTGAAGGCCATGCTGGATGAGATCCTGGAGAAGATCCCAGAAACTTTCAACATGGCCGAGATCATGGCCAAGGCGGCCGAGAAGACCCCATACGTGGTGGTCGCCTTCCAGGAGTGCGAGAGGATGAACATCCTCACCAACGAGATGCGCCGCTCGCTGAAGGAGCTGAGCCTGGGGCTGAAGGTAAACACGCGGGTCCCCGGGGACCTGGGGCCGTGCCCTCAGAGGCTGGCTGGTGCCGCAGGCTGACTCGGTTGCAAGACACGGGGGGGGGGGGGGGGGGGGGGGGGGGGGGGGCTCGGTGCCAACTCGGTTCCGTCTCTTCTCCATCCCCTGGTCCCAAGCTGGGACCCTCCAGACCAGGCCTGCATGGCACACACTGGGCTCCAAGCCAAACTGCTTTCTCTGGAGGGCCCTCGGCACAGGTGGGGTGGGCGGGAGAGAGAAGGGGTGCGACTGGCCAGGTCTGCGTGCCCACCGGCGCCCTGTGTGTCCCTTAGGGGGAACTGACCATCACGACTGACATGGAGGACCTGTCCTTGGCTCTGTTCTATGACACCGTGCCCGACACGTGGGTGGCCCGGGCCTACCCCTCCATGATGGGCCTGGCAGCCTGGTTTGCCGACCTGCTGCTCCGCATCAGGGTACGGACCATGTCGAGTCACGGCAGACCCGCCCCCGGGGCCCTCAGGAGGGAGGCCCCCTGCACCAGAGCCCAAAGCCCTAGGGGGACCCGTGGGGGGAGCCGGCCTACCAAAGCCTCCTTTGGGCCCCCAAGTTGTCCTCAAACGTTGAGCCCCCCTCCTCTGACCCTCACTGAAACTGGAGCCGGCGGGTACCGCTGTGGCACAGGCAGGGGGCCGGGCCTCGCCGCCACGGCCTGGGGAGGTCCGGGCGTTACCCCCGTGCCGATTTCCGCCAGGAGCTCGAGGCCTGGACGACGGACTTCGCTCTGCCCACCAGCGTGTGGCTGGCCGGCTTCTTCAACCCGCAGTCCTTCCTCACGGCCATCATGCAGTCCATGGCCAGGAAGAACGAGTGGCCCCTGGACAAGATGTGTCTGTCTGTGGAAGTGACCAAGAAGAACCGGGAGGACATGACGGCCCCGCCCCGAGAGGGCGCCTACGTGTATGGGCTCTTCATGGAAGGTAACGGGGACGCCGGTCCTGCTGGGCAGGCAGGAGAGGGGCTGGAAGGGGCCTGTGGCCGCGAGGCTGGGTGCTGGCTGGAGCCGGTGGCACGGCCCTGCCGACCGCCTGGAGCCCAGCCAGCCCGGCTCCGCTTTGCCAAAAGCGCCGTGAGAGCCTGTTTTGAGGGCGGACGGATGTTGGGGGGCGCTGGCCGCCCTGTCCCTCAGACCCCCGCCCCACGCGGCGGCTGAGGTCACTCCCCTTACCTGGGGGTGGAGGGCTCCCCGGTCCCCATATCAGAGACGAGCCAGCAAGTCGCTCTACATGTTTATTTTGGAATTACAGACAGGAAATACAAACACCATTAACGGGGGGAGTAGAAACAGAGCAGTCTGGTTAAAGGCAAATGAAAGATCCGTGTGCACATGCACTTGTGTGTACACAGGCAGGCTAGATGCCACAAATGAAGGGAATCGGGAACATTATTCTCCCGTAACATTCGGCTGGAGGTATGATTTCCTGCCACTGAAATCAGAAGGCTGACGGGGAGGTTCTGGAAACACCACACATGTAAACGGGTGGCCCCCAGAGGCACGTGGCGGGGTCCCGGGGATCACCGCGTGTACTGCATCCCGTCCCGGACCTCGGCTCACGGCCAGCACACCACGCAGCGCCCGGGCACGACCCCACGGGCCACCCTGACCTCGCTGTGCCGTCCTGCAGGGGCTCGCTGGGACACCCAGACCGGAGTCATCGCCGAAGCAAGGCTGAAGGAGCTGACGCCAGCCATGCCCGTCATCTTCATCAAGGCCATTCCTGTGGACCGCATGGACACCAAGAACATCTATGAGTGTCCTGTGTACAAAACACGCATCCGTGGCCCCACCTACGTCTGGACCTTTAACCTCAAGACCAAAGAGAAGGCGGCCAAGTGGATCCTGGCGGCCGTGGCCCTGCTCTTGCAGGCCTAGCTGGCTGCCTGGGGCCTGCCGCACAGCCCACGCCTCCCGGGGCCAGAGCCGAACCCCAACTTCAAACGGATAATCAGAAGCTCAATCTTGCTGTCACTTATTTTTACAGGAACTGCAGGTTGCTTTTTGTTCTAACTACTCCGGGCACTTTAGAACCCCAGAAACATGGCCCGGCCTGAGGGAGGGGGCAGCATGAAGGGGGGGGGGGGTTCGGGCTGGATTAAAGCAGTGAAGTCACTTAGCTGTGCCTGTCTGAGTCGCAGGGGCCTTGCATGGGCTTGGGGGCAAGGCCAGCATCCGGGAGCCCAGCCCCCAAGCCCGCACCTGCCGGAGGGTGGTTTCCTCCCACAGGCGGTGCACAGGCTGTGGGTGCAGCAGTCACGCCCTCTGGCCTGATGCTGCAGGCACACCACCCACCGTGAGGGGCCAGGGCATTCCCTCAGAGGCGGGGCCACCTCCACACGGCTCCCTTCTCCAGAGACACACAACCTCTCTGGAGGAGGACAATGCCGCCTCCCATCACAGGAGTTGGGAGATGTGCCCATGCCAGAGGCCACTTCTCCCCTCGGGCTGAGCTGCTCCTGCACCTGCCCGCTCTCTAAACCGTGGGAACAGAACACAAGAGCGTGGACGCCAGACCCACTTAAACAGGTGTGTTCTCCGAGGCCACTGACTTGTCATTTCTACAATAACTGAGCTCACAGGTCCCTTCTTAGTGGACTCGGCACCTTCCTTTCCTGCTGCCCCAGGGCCCCCACAACCTAAATGTGGCTCGGCACACAAGCTGGCTTCCAGACAGCTGAGGCCCCCCCGCAGTGGGCCGGGGAACGCTCACGGCGGTGGGCACAGGACGGCCAACGTCGCGTCCCTTCAGACAAGCCCCACAGCCAGCCTGTGTTTCAGGCCCTTGAACTTGTCCAGGGAGACAGAACTAATAACTGACCTGGTGAGGCAAGGTGCCCCAAGCACACAGCCTGCTGCACACGCCGGGGGGGGGGGGGGCGCCCTGGGATGACCAGGCTGCCACCGCAGGCCCTGACTTTCTGTGGCTGATCTAGCCATGTGAGCGGGCTGGCTGGGGTGGCGGGCAGACAGGATGGAGTGATGAGCCAGAAAACCGGGGCCACAGGGAAGGCAGACAGCCTTCAGACCCACAGACCCCAGAGAAGGTGGGCGGCCCTCAGGCTTAAATGCGGAGCGTAGGGAGCCCTCTGAGAAGACCTGGCTTCAGGCCAGGCTCAATCTGATCCTGAGGTTTCGTGAAAACGTTTTTCCAAGCATTCTCACCAGAGCTGTGGGGAGTGGAGACCCCAGAAGACGGAACTCTGAGGGTGACAACCCACAGCAGTCCTGGGGCCCAGAAGCTCATAACAGAGGGAAAACTGACCATCAAATCCGCCTGGAGGAAGGAGGGTCCAACCCCGGTGGGGCTGCGCCTGAAGGCAGGCAGGACTCTCTGGGCCACAGGGCCAGGCTTCTAGGCAACCACTCGGCTGGCCAGGAGGGGTCGCTGCTGCCCTTCGTGCGGGACCAGGGAGCCCGCCACTCCTCTGACAAGAGCGCACACTACCCGTGGCCACCAGGCAACTCATTTTTAATCCCTGGTAATAACCACAAAATGGGAAGGTTTTCCAGTTTGCCTTTAGAGCCTGAAATAAAACAGCAATTTATCCCACACATATCGTGGGCAGCCAACAAAATGCTCTCCCGACTCTCCAGGCGATGATGCACCTTTGGGTTGCAAACTGGTGCCGGGGAAAACAGCGGCCCGAAGCCCGCCTTGCGCCTGAAGGTGCTGACCTGCAGCACCCCGCTCTCGGCCCCGAGCCCCCATCTCCCCGGGGAGCGGAGGGGCTGTCTTGAGGGCACCGGCAGGGAAAAGGAAGCTGCGCGTGGAGGGCACGGCCCCGCTGCTCGAGCTGGGCTGCCTGGTCCCACAGAAGCTGCGGGACGGTGAGTGCTGTTTACCGAGAGCCTCTCCCCAAACAAACCCGGCGGGGCTTTTGGCTTCTCCAGTCTAATTGTCCCACAGGACGATTTAACCACTGGTCTGAAGGCCAACAGTGTTCACGGAGGCGCCGTGGCCCCAACTCCTCGACGCCCAACCGCCGCAGCGGGCACGTCTGCCCCGGGGGGGGGGGGGGGGGGGGGGCAGGCGCTCTCAGCCCAGGCCGAGGTGCCAGAGCGCCCCGTGCACACAGCCAGTGTGTGCGGCGGCCCCAGACCCTGCGAGGGACCCACGTGAAGGTGCTTCTGGGGCAGCGTGCAGGGACGGAAGGCCGTCCGTCCCCCTCCAGAGAATGGGCTGCCAGACCCGGAAAGGCCTTCCCCCGGGAAGGCGTCTCTCTCTCTGCGAGGTTCAGGCATCTCTTCAGATGAAGAGACTGGGCAGCAGCGTTTCACCATCCGTTCTGGGAGACAAGGCGGGGCGGGGACCCTGGCCTCCGACAAGGCTGTCTACACGACAGGACGGCAGGACCGAACCTACACGACAGGACGGACGTGGGTTTGGAAGATGCCCTGCTCTGAGGGGTTTAGAGCCGATCCAACAAGAAGGTTCATTCATTCGCAAAGGAAAAAACTGAGGGGAACCCACAGAAAAGGGACACTTGACTGACGGGTCACCGGACCCCACGTGTGCCCCATAACGGGGTCTTCAAGCCAAACGCACGGAAAAGCTCCAATGAAATAAAAACACTTGTAAGACGCCTGGGCACACCTTTGGGGTGTCTGACGACGCTTAGGGACTCTTGCTGACGCCTCGGTCAGGGGTCCCACTGGCGTATGTTTGGGGCTTTTTTTCCTAAGTAAGAGACGCTTTATTTGGGGGAAGAGAAATGGCGACGTACGCACGTTCTTTAAAAACATGGGCCAGTATGTAAATGTCAAAACAAAAACAGAAGCGAGTCCAAAGCGGCCACAGGGGAGAGAGCGAGAGGAGGCAGGAAACAGCTGTCGGTTTTCTAGCCGTACTTTCTAAATCTGAATGTTATTTGAATGAAATGAAAAGTAATTAAAATAGAGAAAAACTAAAGGACGCCGTGAAAGACAATGTGGTTTCAACGACAGACGCGCAGCGCCAGCGCCCAGGGAGCCCCCGCCACGCACCCCTGCGCCGCCACCCGAGCCCGCTCCCCCTGCCCCGCTCCCCCACCCTGAGCTCGAGCCGGTCCCATCGGGGGCGTCTGGGGGCGAGGGTGGGCTCCCTGGGGGGAGGTCCCCCTCCACGGGCAGCTGCACCCACCCGGCCGCCCCACAGCCCAGCTCGCGGCCGCCTGAGGACACAGCCCTGCAGCTCCAGGTGCTGAGCGGCAGCCGCTGTCCCCAGATCCCTGGTGGCAGGCTCCTCCCAGGTGGGCAGAGCGTGCGCTGTCACCAGAACTCATTATCCCGAGGGCCCCTCCTGCCGCCGTCACCCCGCCCGGGGCCGCCTAGTCTAGCTCCAGGCCTCAGCAACGTGGATGACGACCACTGTGACCGAGAGACAGAGCCCTCCTGGGACCCCCCACCCGAGGCGGAAGCCCCCCGGCCCCACGCGTGGCCTCACCAGGCGGCACCTGTCCATCCTCAGAAGAAGTTCTTGATCAGCGGAGTCACCATCTTCACCCAGAGCTTCACCTGCCGACTGGGCTGCTCGAAGGTGGCAGAGGACACGGCGCCGGAGCGCAGGTAGAGCTGCTCCTGCTCCTGAGGAAGAGGAGGGACAAACCGTCAGGGTTTGGTCAGGGTTTGCGTGGCGACCGGCTCGTGGAGCCACCGGGGCGGGAGGGGCCGCGAGCTCGGTCCGGCCTCCCGAGGGCAGCCTCCCGAGGGCAGGGCGAGGCGGAGGGCGCGGCGCTCCCAGGCCGCCTCCCCAGAGGAGGCAGAGCGGCTCAAAGATTCCTCAATGGGACGGTTTTTCTTGTCTCAAGAAACGTGGCCTTGTAATGTGGGGACCCTGTGGTGACAAGTCAAGGACACGGGCATCCTCATGTGCTGCTGACGGAAACGGGGTCACCCCATCTCCCCAGGGAGCGACAGGCACGAAAGCCCGAGGAAGCTCCGGTGCGGGAGCTCGGCCCAAGAAGGGCCCTCGGGCAGCTCGGACTCCTGACCTCGGCTCAGGTCACGACCTCACAGTTCCCGAGACTGAGCCCCACCTCGGGCTCTGCGCCACGGCGAGGGGCCAGCGTGGGATTCTCTCCCTCCCTCCCTCCCTCCCGGCCCCTCACACACTCCCTCTCCCAAAATAAAGAAATTATTTTTTAATAATTTATCCCCAGAAAATAACTATGCACTCGAGATTCTGGTACGCGGCTATCTGTCCCACCAACGTGAATAGGGGAGACACTGGAAACCACCGAACTGTCCAACGCCAACTAATTAAATTTAACAAACCCACATGACAAACCAGCATTCACCACGACATAATCGTGTCCTAGAAGGAGGACACAGAAAACATAATCCTAACGTCATTAAAAAGAATCAAACCGGCTCCGCCTCTCACAGGCTCAAAGGAGGAGACGGAGTCCTGGAATGGCGGCCATGGATGGAAGGGTGGGCGTCTTCCAATTCTTAAGGTCCACAGTGAATGTTTACTTTGTATTTAAAAACAAATTAAAAAACATTTAAAGGGGCGCCTGGGTGGCTCCGCCGGTTAAGCGTCCGGCTTCGGCTCAGGTCATGATCGCACATTCGTGGGTTCGAGCCCCGCGTCAGGCTGTGCGGACAGCGCAGAGCCTGGAGCTGCTTCACATTCTGTGTCTCCCTCT
Organism: Suricata suricatta; assembly: GCF_006229205.1. Classification (NCBI taxonomy): domain Eukaryota; kingdom Metazoa; phylum Chordata; class Mammalia; order Carnivora; family Herpestidae; genus Suricata; species Suricata suricatta. The sequence continues at coordinate 55,274,732 of NC_043716.1, read as the reverse complement.
CTCCCTGCCCCTCCCCGCTCATGCTCTGCCTCTCTCTGTCTCAAAAATAAATAAAACACTAAAAAAAAAATTTTTTTTAAACACTTAAAGAAGCCTTCTCTTAAGCTGTGCTTTGAACCTTCGAGAGGAAGGTTTTTTTTTTTTAACACCACACCCTCCCGCTCCCTCACGGCTCCCCCCTCCCATTGGTAAGGGGTCCCAGCAGCAGAGGGAAAGCGGCCCTGATGCTTCTGGCGTCAGACTACGGCACAGCATGAGGACCCAAGGACAGAACAGCCCTGAAGGCACCGCCCACTCGCTGCAGCAGCAGGGGGAGCCCGGGAGGGGGCTGCTCACGCTCCCTTCGCCAGGGGCAGGGCAGCGCACAGAGGACACCTCGCAGCAGACACCTGGCCCAGAACCCCGGGAAGCTCCGGGACCGCGGGGGGCTGGGCAGACCCAGGCCACCCCCCCATTCCTCCTGCACGGTGGGTGCTCAGCTCCCGGCCTCCGCCACCCGGGGGGCACGTGACGCCGGGCGGGCTTCTCTAGGCCGGCTCTCCCCCTTGGGCCTCCTGGCCGCGGCAGCGAAGGCCCCCTCTGGCCGGACGAGCCCGCCGGGGCCGCCTGCACTCGGGGGGCCGTGTGCAGGGGTCCCCGCAGACCCAGCTCCAGCTTCGTGTGTGCAAAGGAGTCCTCGGCCAAGATCTCAAGTAAATTACCAGAAACACTTCGGTTTCCTCACAGACCCCACCACAGGCTGGAGAAGGAAGTCAGCTGATCGAGGTCACAATGCTGTTCAAGGGAGTCTTTCTTGGGTCACAAGTGGTAAACCGTGTTCTCTGAACAAAACCAGGAAGCTTCCAGTTTTTATCGTGCGTACTAAGTCAGGGGAGGGACTTTGGATCCTGATAAAAATCTCCACTCCCAGTGCCTGGCGGGCCACAAACAGGACCCTTCCCCGTGCGTCCCAGGAGAACAGTGAGCCGGGGCACGGGCAGCCGGGGTCTCGGGGGCCGCCTGGGCTCTGGGGACCCTGTGTGGCTGGGCGGCCCCAGGATCAGGCGGCACTGCCCGGGCCAACTGTCGAGGTGGGGGTAGGGCCAAGTCCCAGCCTTCGGCACACAGGTGGAATTATCTAGAAATGCGTTTCTGCGTTTTAAAGCCACAGAAAACCAGCGTGCTGAGGAGCTGCAGCAGCACTAACTGCCGCCCTCCCACAGCCTAAATAAAGCCCCTGGGATTCAGGTTTGGGAAGAAAAGGAAAACATCCCAAATATGTCATTTGGGAAAAGAGCTCCTGACCACAACCGGCCGGGCTCTTCTCGAGATCCAGGATGTGGGTTCAATCCCCTTCCTCGGCCACTGGGGGAGAGCAGCTGGCACCAGGCCCGAGCACAGGCCTGGGGGGCATGCCCCCCACAAACCAACCCAGACCCTGGCGAACTCGCCCCGGCCCGAGGCCAAGTTCACAGCCACAACCGTCTGCTGACGGAGCGGAAGCTCCCACAAGCCCGGCAGACCCCGCCGGGGGCAGCCCTGCCCCTCTCACACCGGCGACCCCGGCCCGGGCCTCGGCTGTGGGGCTTCCTCATTTTCCTGGAAGCTTCATGGTAGCAAGAAACGTGCCGTGCGGATCAGATTGCGCGCCGGCCACCCAGAACCACCCCTGCCACTTCCTCTGGCCCCTGGTCACGGAGGCCTTCCCGGCACCAGGGCCCCACGGCCGCTGACAGGATTCCCAGATGGCAGGAGGCAGGTCCGCCCCGGGAACAAGGCAGTTACCATTTCCTTGTCCAGCAACAAAAGCTCCAGCAGTTTCGCAACACGAATTCCCAAACACTGGAGGATAAAAGCTTCACAAAGTCAACAGCCGAAGCTCCTGAGGTCTGGCCTATAGCAGCGTTATCTGTATCCCTATGACTCAGGAGGGAAGCTGGCACCTTCCATGGAAAGGCTTTGCTGTAAAGGTCACAACTTCACAAGCCCACAGTACCGCCTGGCCTCCCCGGGCAGGCTCGGTGCTGGTGCTCCCCCAGGTCCAGCAGCACTGCCACTGGCGGTCACAGAGTCCCCCGAGAGCACAAGCGAAGGCTCAGTAACCTGTTTTCCTCTGAACGTAAAGTAGAATCTTACACCGCAGAGGAGGGCCCACTCCCAGCCCGCACCCCTGCGCCGGTGAGGAGACCAGGTTCTCCCCGTGCTTCTCTGGGCCCGATGGCGGCCACTAGCTGGCAAGCAGCACGGGGCCCAGGGTCGCCAACCTTGGGACAAAGGGCTGCTCTCCCCACTTCCGAGGGGAGCAGGAGAGTCCTCGACAGGCCAGCTGCGCCCGGTGGCCAGCATACCCGGGCTGAGCCGCCAGAGCATGCCCAGGAGCACGCTGGCAGAAGCCCGATCCCAACTGCGAGCACGAGGAAAATCACACAGGAATTCCAAGACGCTGGAAGTCCCCAAGGAAAAGGGGACCTGTTCCCAGGGGGAGGGGGCCAAGGCAGCCACGACTTTCTCCTGCGTCCGCACATCGCCCACCTCCAGACTCTGCAAACGCACCGCGAGGGACCCCCGCTGCTGGCTGGCACACTTCCGGACCCTCTCCACCGCCTCCTGTGCGTCGGTCCCAAGCCACAGCCTCCCAAGGGAAGCCACTGGGAAGCGAGAGAGCACAGGTGATGAGGCCACAGGGACGCTAGGCCATAGGAACCTAGGAGCAGGACCGTCCCAGGCCTCGAAATGACTCTGTTCTCCACAAAGACCCTCTGCACTGGTGCTCGGGGCTCCTTACAAGGTCTGCCTCTTCCCTGCGTCTCCCGGCAGAGACCCTGGCGCCCCGCGTCCCCTTTCTGCCGAGGCTGCTGGCCGGCGGCCCCGGGGCCCTACACACGGATCTGCGTTCTTACAGGAGGCCTGGGAGCGCAGCGTCCGTGTGAGAAAACGGCTCTCCTCCCGCACTGGAGGGTCCCGGGGGCGGCGGGGCAGCCCAGCCGAGGTTCCTCTCGGGACCGCCGCCGCTCCCCTCCACACCCAACCCCAGCAGACCTGGAGGACGTGGTTCTTTCTCACACAGGAGGCGACAGCAGAGACGGCACTCGGGGGACCCAGTGACGTGAGCAGGGCCGAGCACCCAGCCACCCCCCGCAACTCGCCCCAGGAAACCCCCCCTCACCCCAACCCACCTGGTGAAGTTGCTGCTGCAGGGCCCGGCTCTCTGTCACTATGGCGATCTGGGCCTCCAGGTCCCGGTGAACCGACCTGTACCCAAAATTAGGAGAGCCAATCAGCGTGAGGCAGGGCAGGGCGCTCCCTGCCAGGTACAGCCAGAGGCCTGCAGGGAAAAGGAAACGTGCAGACAGGACATGAGCATCTGCCGAGGGCCTCTCCCGCCTCGCTCCATTCAACCTACGAGAAAAGCAGCCCTGGAAGGAAGGAGCCGTCGGGCAGGACGCGCGCTCTGCCCGGGCACTGCCAGGAGGGCAAGGCCCCTTGCCCAAGCATGGCGAGAAGTGGGTTCTCCAGGGTTCCGCGTTCACTGCCCAGCACAGCAGCCCCTTCCGGAGACCTTGGGGCCTCTAGTCCCCCCTCCGAACCGCCTCTGCCACACCCTGGCCACTGAGGCGTGGGACCCACCGCGGCCAGAGGCTCCACGGTCCTGCCGCAGGCACTGAGGGGACAAAGTGCACCAGAGTCCAGTCCACCCCCCGGTGGGCTAAGACGGTGGACATGGGAACAGTGGGGGGACAGGGGCTCCTGATAAGTACAGGTTACTCAATCCCGCAGCCCTCCCCACCCAAGGACATGTGATTCTCCATCTCAGGCTGTCAACACACCGCGCCCAAAGGGACACCAGAAGTGAGTGCCTGCTGGGGACTCGGGGACATCCAAGCAGACAGGCAAAGCCCACTAGAGGCCAGGGGAGGAGAGAGCCGAAGAGACGCTGGAAGTTTCTGTCCCACCCCAGAGAACACGGATTCCCCTATTTTGCTAGGAAACCAGGCAGACGGCCTCAGCCAGAGAAACGTCCAGGCGGTACGAACAGCCACGGGGCATGGGGTCCTGCCTCGTCCCCCAGCACGCTGACAGTTCTGTCACGAGGGCTGTGGGTTCTCTCAGAATCCCGCACTATCCCCTGAAAGAGACCAGAGGCAGGTCCTCGGCTGTGCCCCCCACCCCCGAGGCCCAAGGCCTGGCTGCACGGCCCAGGGCCCCTCATAACTACTTCTGAAAAGACTACGTCCCAAACCTGACCTCCCAGGACATCCGCTGCCCTAGACTTCCTTCCTCCTACGGGACCCCCGGCCTGTCTCTGGCCCCTGCCTTTGCCTGCACATCACACCAAGAACGTTCAGCCCAGAAAACCCAGCCCGACGTCCGGTGCCCAGGCGGGCCGCGGCGCCCCGCAGGGCTCCCTTGCTCAGGCCCAGCTTCCTCACAGCCCCCCCCCACCGCTGGTCTCCCCTCTACCAGCGTGGCCCTTTCAAAGGGCCCACAGGCACGCATGACCCTGGTGAGCGAATCAACAACGTGTAATACACACCAAGGAGCCTAAAATAGAAGGCCATTTCCTAACTCTCCGAGCAAGAGCATTTCCAAGAACATCTTGGGTAAGAGAGGACGACGGGCTGCTGCCTGTTCCTGTAATGGCCCTGACCCCCAGCCCCCACGCAGGGGCCGCTCAGGCAGCCCCTCGGCTCCCCGTATCTCCAGCCAAGAGGCCACGGGTGGGCCAGGTGCCCGGGAAGGCCCAGGCGGAATGGCTGCGCCCAGTCTCCTGCAGTTCTGGCTCTCTGCCTGCGCCAGGCTCCACCTCTCCTGCCCCTCCTCTCCACAAAACCCGGAGCAGGGGGGACGGGCCCAGTGACAGAGGAAGAAAGGCCCCGTGCCACTGCCGTTCCCAGTCCTGTGACAGGCTCAGAAAGATGAAGAGCACCGGGGCTGCTGGGTGCTGCCCATCCAGCTGGCTCTCCCAAGCCCACCCACACGGACGGGGTCGGGGAGCGAAGGCGGATGTGAATCATGCCACCCTGAGTGTGTCCATCCGAGGCTCCTGGACTCCAGGGCCTGGCGGGGCAGGCCGACAGGACCTGGTCCTGTGTGTACTTGCTTCTGAGATCTGCCTAAACAACCTGGGGGCCTGCCCCTCCCCGGCCCCCACAGCTCCTCGTGCCCATTGCCCTGCCCGGCCTGCCCCCACGACTAGCCCCCAGGAGCTTCTGCAGACCCGCTCTTCCCAAGCACCGGCCCCAAAGGCCCTCTTGGTCTCCGATACGCCATCCGTGTGTGTGCTGCACACAGGCGTCCCTGGGCTCCAGTGCAGCAAGGCTGGATCTTTCCAGCACCCTCCCGGCACTGTCGCCCCATTGGGAAGGCAGGACCAACACCTCGGGTCTTCCCCCAGCCTTGCCCTCTGGCCCAGGCCGGCCTCCGGGACAGAACGAGGGAGTGAAGGGGGGCTCGCAGCCTGTGACCGGCCCCCCCTCCTCTGTCAGCCCAAGTGGACCCCAATCTTTCTCCCCCCAAAGGACAAAAAGGTCACAGACGACAAGGCCACACCGTGCCTGGGCTCAGCTGTCCTGGGTGCGAGGCTCCACAAGGCCACCGTCGCCCCAGGCTCAGCCCCAAGGACAGCTAGTAAGCTTTCACCCAAGGCGGGACTCCAGAGGGTGCATCCCTGCCCGGCCTGAGCACAAGGGGAGGGGCGGGGCAGGCAGGCAACCGGTGCACTTCCCAGCAGGGCCACACGCCTGTGATCAAGCCCGGAACCTGACCTTGGTGCTCAACACCAACATCCATCTAGGACGCGCCACACGCACTGCACTCCGCAGCTGAAGGGACAGCACCGCAGGCGGGAGGTGGTCCTCAGGCTCTAAGGGAGCACCCTGGGGGGGACACAGATGACTGGACAAGACCCGAGGCTACTGCTGGCTCCAGGCTCTAGAGGAGAGTCCCCTCCCCGCCACCGCCCCGCAGACTCCTCTGCGGCTCTGCCTGCACCTCCGGTCCCCTCCGCGCACAGCCCCAGGTCCCAGCGTCAGGCCACAGAGTAAACAGGTGGCCCAACGGCTCCCACGTGTTCGCCCACCAGGCCTCTGGGCCTTCCGGACGGGCCCTGGTCACCTTCCAGCCTCAATGCCCCCCAAGGCCGCCCCCTTCATTCGTCATGCCTCTCGAGGTCTTGGAGGTCCTGCTCCCTTGGGCCGGGGACTGTGTCCAGTGTCCCCTCCACAGAGAGGCCTTCCTGACCCCCCATCTAACAGCTCTGCCCCCTGCCCCTGCTCTGGTCTTCTCCATAACCCTTTCCACCGGGGACCCGGTATCTGAATAGACTCCCCGCGCCCATTACCTGCTTGCCTGTTAAAGGAGCCGTCCTGACAGGCGGGGGCTCTGTCTTACCCCAGTGACTTATTCCCAACCTCGAATGCTGCCTGGCACACAGCAGACACACTACAAATACTTAAAACAAAAAAATGAGGCTAAAAGTGCATCTCCTGACATGTGACGAAGCACAAAAGGCTCTGAGTTCCAAAGCAAGCGCTCAGGAACGTGTCGGCTCAGAGGCCTTCTCTGAGTACCCCTCCAAGGAAAACTTCCACGTCCACACCCTTCCTCCAGCTCTGCCACAAAATTCTGCAGTAAGTTTCAGGGGCTCTCGGACCGCTGTAACCACCACCGGGAGCGGGAGGCATCACATCCCGCCCACAGAGGACTGAGCGCCCGGGCCGCTGGGAGAGGCTGCCTGCCCCGGTGCCCGCCTGCGGCGCCCAGGGGAGCCACGCGTGCCCCGGGCACCCAGGGTGCAGCTGCCCGGCTCGCACTGCAAGCTCACCTTCGGGCACTGTGCCAACTCGACTGTCGGGAAAGCAATAAAAACAGTACAATTCTCACAATCGTTAACAGATCCCTCTGTCAGCAGGAGCAGAAATCTCTTAATCCCACGGCCCGGCCCCGCCCCGCCCTGGCCACACAGGGCGCTCCCGGGGCTGGGACACCACACCCAGATGAAATAGAAGGCAACACCTCAAAACTCATTTTCTGATCCTGCTCTTGAGATGTCCTCCAGTGTGGACGTGGCCCCCCGCCCGAGAGGGGTCCCGGCTGCGGCAGGGCGGGGAGCTGCGTGTCAGAAGTCCGATCATGGGGCCGGCGGCTCAGGCCACTCCCCTGCCGGGAGCGGGAGAGGTGAGCAGCAGGCCGGCCCCACCCACACCCACACCCACACGGCACCCCCACTCAGGCGCCCCTGGGGCGGCTGCTGCTCCAAGACCTAAAGAGGTCGGCGCGCTGGCACGAGACGAAGCGGATACAGTGCTCACAACCGCTGACAAGACCCCTCTGCGCCTGGCCCCTCACCCCCTCTCGACCGGGACCAGGTTTCAAAGGGGGAATCCCTGTAGCAGCCGACATGTCCTCCATATAAAGCGTGGTCCGCGCAGACAATGCAATGTTACTCGGCGCTAAAAGCAGGGTCGTGAGGCCGCGGAACACTAGAAGGTTTAAGAACCTCTAACATGCGTCACTAACCGAACGAAGCCAATCTGAAAAAGCCAGACTGTGATTCCAACTGTGCGACCTTCTGGAAAAGGCGAGAACATGGAAGCGGTAAAAGGACCGGTGGCTGCCAGGATTTAGGGGGCAGAGGGAGACAGAAGGGAGCACGGGGGGTTTAGGGCAGTGGGACCGTCCGTATGACACTGTGGCGCCGGACTCTCGTCCCCCTCCGTGTGAACTCCTGAACGCCCAAGACAAGCCTCCCTGGAAAGCGTCACGGCGCATCGGTGCCGAGGAACGTGCCTCTCCGGTGCGGGGTGCTGACGGGAAGGGGTGTGGGCGAGCTCTGTGCCCTCCTCCCAGGTTGGCTCTGAACCCAAACTGCTCTAAAGAAATTAAATCTGGAAATAAATACATAAAATAAGAGTAGTAATCGTCATGTAAGAGGGAAAAAATAATTGCCCGAGCCGTGAAGCGCTGTGCTGGGCACTAATGCCCGCACGGTAAACGGAGGCAGGGATGGAAAGAAGAAACAGGGACGGACACCCAGGGCCTCCTCAGGTGATCCGCCGGCAGACCCGTGGTGCTTCCTGCTCGAGGAACCTCCCGGAACCTTCTGGAACCCCTCCTGCCGGGGAAGGAGCAAGGACCAGGCAACAGGAAACCGCCCAGAAGAGCGGAGAGCTGCTGGGCGACTCCTGTCTGCCGCGGACCCCCATCGGGCCTCCAGCCTCGGCAGCATCCCGCCCTGACCCAGAGGAGGAGCGGCAACAAAACTCCAGGTGACAAGGACGCTCTCCTTGCCAAGAGCCGCAGGACCTCCCTGGCCCATCCCCCTGCTGCCCCCCTGCGACACGCCGGCATCTGGGCCCCCGGTGCTCCGGCACCCACGCCATGGCCCCCCGGATGCCTCTCCCTGCCTGCTGGCGGCCGCACGGCCACTTCACAGAACCAGGTCCCTCCCCTTCTGCCAAAGGTAAACCTGGGCGAAGAACCAGGCTTCAGGACTCCCAGTCTGGGGCCTCGGCAGCGGTCGTGCGCGCACAGGGCCTCCACGGCGCTCCGAAGAGGTGGGCTTTGCAAAAATCTGAAGAACACGGAACAGACCACATGGCAAAACTCTCTAGAGTACGTGCCTTTAAATGGTGGAAGGTTCCTCTGGGACTTTGAGACAATATGAAAATGTGGTGGTGGGCACCTGGGCGGGGGGGGGCTCAGTCGGGGGAGCGGCCAACTCTTGATTTCGGCTCAGGTCAGGGTCCCGGGGCTGTGGGATCAAGCCCCCGGTCAGGCTCCTCAGGGAAGGATGCATCCCAGCCCCTGGAACTTCCTGCCTTCCCCTGGTACCCTCTGACCGGTGTGGTCACTTCCACAAGGAGGACGCCCCCCAACAGCCTGTTGGCTTCCTGCGGGCAGGGAGCATGCAGAGAGCTCCCGCATCGCCACACTCACGCAGCCACCGGCAGGTTCAACACAGAGCCCCTCCCCACCTGACTCCGGGGGGCGGGGGGGCAGCGCTGCTGGACACACAAGGACGTGCACGCACCAAACGTGGGACCCAGCTCGCAATCCTCACCGAGGGCTTCTGGGAGCATCAGGGGCCAAGATCAACCAGGCCTGTGCCCGGCGGGGACCCGGACAAGGCCATCAGGTACTGGCTACTCAACCCTCGACAGGAATAAACAGGCACTCAGCTTGTCCCCAGCACAGGCCTGGCCGGAGGTGGCCAGCACCCCCAGCCATCTCCCCAGCCGGCACCTGGGTGCCTGGCTCTTCTCCTCGGCCGCTTTGGGGACAGTAAGCACCCAGGGATGAGCTGGAGAAGGGGCCCAGCTTAGGAACCCCCAGGACCAATCCCGGTCACAGGACAGGACCCTGGGCTCTCCAGCACTGAGGGGTCTCTGACCCCTGGCTCCTCCTCATGGACCCGCCCCCCAGTCTGTCTCACACACGTACCCCGGGACTCCGGCCTTCCCCACTAACCCGGTGCTCCCAGGAGTGCAGGGCCCCGCCCGAGGCAGAGGCATGCCAGTCCGGGAAAAGGCGAGACGCACTGGAAAAGCCGGTTGGGTGTTTCTATTTCAAAGGTAACTGAGGAGTCGCTGCACGTTTATCAGCGCGGCTTCAGGGAAACAACCCCTGGCCCAGTCACAACCGTCAGGCCAAGGGGCGTTCTTGCTGATGTGGCCACGGGACAGACCCGGAGCGGGCGCCCTCCAGGCAGCACCCGAGTCCTCTCAGCTGCTCCCGCCGGCCGCCAGCTCTCCGCCCCGATACCCACGCCTAGGCACCGTTGTTATTCTTGTAAGTAGCGAAACCAATCCTAAGACACTTCCCACACCCTCCCGGGCCCGCCCGCCAGCTCCCTGGGCCAGCTCCCTGGGACAGTCGTCCTCCACACCCTGGGCCTCCCATCTGGAGCCTGAGGCCAGAAGCTGCACCAGTCTGAGCTGTGACACTGATGCTCGAGGCATGAGACACTGCTAGAGAGGTTTTAAATGCCACGGTGACTTCGTCCCCAGAGGGTGGATGCAGCTCTTGGGCAGTCTGGGTTTCCGGGTTTCTCGTTGTGAACCCCTGGGTGAAAACACGGATGCAGTACAAAGAAAAAGTTCCACCTCAAATCTAAACAACACAGACAAGCGGCCGTGGCTGTCCGCAGCCTGGACTCCTGACCTGAGAGCAGAGGCCGAGGCACCACCGTCCCCTCCCTCCTGGATCAGCCCTCCCGCAAGATTCCAGGGCCAGCACATGAGGCCTGGGGACCAGCAGAGAGAAGCCGCACAAGCCACGCACTTCACTCGTGGCCACCGGCTCTGTGCGGGCCGCTGTTCCTGGAGACCCAGGACTCCGGCCCGTGGGGCACGGGAAGGAGCGACCACGGGAAGGAGCGACCACGGGAGGCAGGTGCCCTCGCAGCATGAGGCGGCAGTGAGGACGATCCCTCGGCCAAGCACGAGGTTTTAAAGCCGTTTATCCCCGTCTCAGACTGAGTTATGGCATGTGGGGGCTGGCCCAGGAACGCACGCCAACGCCCGCAGGGGATCACAACCCACAGACGGTTCAGACCACAGCCTGCGGGCAGCGCTGTGCAGCTAAGAACAGAAAAAAGAGGGCCTCCTCGATTCTCAGCCATGAAAAAAAATAGCAGGATTCACACAGAGGAAAAAGAACGGCAGTGGCAAGGCAAAGACTGAAGAGCCGGGCTGCCGAATGCCAAATAAATAATCCCCAACGCCTCCTCTGTCCCTGAGAAGGGCACAGCCAATGCGGGAAAACTGCGCGGACCAAGGGACGGTGACATCGCGCACCTTTTCACCGATCTGAGAAGTTACACGCAGACTTTCTAAAACAGCCACCCAGGTCACGGGAGCCTCTAACTTCCGGGCGCATGAAGGGGAGAAGCCGGCGTAACGACGACGTGCTCAGAGGAGGGGGTACCTTTGGCGTGGAACGTCCAGCCCCGGCGCCAGTACTCCTGCAGCCGCACCCGCTCCTGCTGCCCCCGGCTGCACACCGCGCCGTAGAACTGCCGCTCGATGTGCACGTAGGCGGCCGGGATGGCGCCGGCCACCCCCTTGGCCCCGAAGAAGCCGTTCACCTCCGGGGAGGCCAGCAGGATCTGGTACTCGGCCCGCGCGCCCAAGACCAGGTCCATGTAGGCCTGGGTCAGGTTGAAGTAGCCCGTGGTGAGGTAGACCTTGGCGCCTCGCTCCGCCTCCGTCAGCAGGGTCTCGGTGACGATCTCGTCGATCTGGATCTCGAAGGGCTTCATCTGGATCAGGGGGTAAATCCAGGTGTCAGGGGCCGGCCTCCGGTCACCAGCGGCTGCAGCGTCCTCCTGGGCCAAAAGGGAGTCGCCGTGGAAGGTCTGGGCGTGCAGCACTTGCTGGCGGGCCCTGGCCGAGTTGACCACGTCCATCACCCTCTTGTTGGCCGCTCTGCAGTACGCGGCGCGGTCACCTGCAGGGACACCGGGGAGGGAGGAAAGCAGAGGCTCTGGACTCCTGCCTGGCACAGGGACACGGCACAACAGAGGCAAGCGCAGACGCCCCGGCTGCCCGTGCAGGGACACGCTTCCACCGAGCACAAGCACCAGGCCGCAGACAGAGAGGTCCACGGAAAGCTCACAAAGAGCTTGCGCCAGGGGACGGAAAAGGCCTCCGTCAGTCCCACCTACAGACTGTGAAAGCGACAGAAATCAAGGGACTGGGACCCTGGGATGCAGTGCCTGGCAGGGGCCTGACACGCATGCTCCCAACCGGCACCGGGTGGCTGTGGTCAGCGGGCACGCAGCACTTGAGAGCGTTTCACAACAAAGGTGCATGTGGGTGTGTGAGCCACAAAACGTGGGCACAACTGTGGGCCAAGCAAGTGCCACGTGGTGGGATGGTGGGAGCAGGGCCCTGGAGGTGCAGTGTGGGGACAGGCAGGCTCGGGGCCCCGCGTGTCTACACGAGACGCTCGTGGCCAGCAGCGGTCCGGACAGACCCAGATGGACGAAGAATGACCATAAACGCGGTCGGTGGGTGAACACTCACGAGGCAGCGTCCAGCCTGAGGGGTCGGGGGAAGACCAAAGGCCCAGCAGGAGCAGGGAGAGTGCGAGGCGCAGACGGGAGCAGAACAGCGTGACGCTGGAGTGCCCGCTGCGCAGAGCCGGCCCTCCGGGGACGTGAGCAAACAGCGGGCCCTGGGCAGCGCTGAGCCGGAGTCCGGGAGGAAGAGGCCAGCGCTGCTGCCCCGGCCTGAGCGCCTCTGGGGTGGCCTGTGCGAACCATGTCGCAGCGACAGCAGTGTGCACATGGGAGGAGGCGCCGCCCACCACAGCTGGTCTCAGGCTGTCCCTCTGCGTGTCGGGAGTGTCCCGGGCATCCCTCTGAGCTGCTGCAGTCCCAGGGGCACATCTGTACGCGCCCAGCCGGCCCCACCTGTCCCGAGCGTGTTGACTCATCCTTTCCAAAATGTGGGGCCCTCTTCCCTGCATATTCGTGCCTGGCCTATAAAGTCAGACCAGGGGCCAGCCAATGTCTCCTGTCCAGGCCAGACAGCTCAGTACTGCAGGCTGTGTGAGCCAAAGGGCAAAACTGAGAACACGTAGGTACTCACGTGACAAGAGAGAAAACAAAATACCCATGATACCTTTTATTGATAAAGACGGAAAGTGCCAGAGTAATAACTAAACATCCAAGCTGGCAGTGAGCATGGCAGGCACCCGGATCCCAGACTGGCACCCCGGACAGGGGCTTTTCTCCTGACGTGGTCAGGGCTTACCCCTCCCCATGCTGCTGACACTGTTGCAAATTCAGCAGCCGGCCTCCCCAAAGGCCACCAGGAAGCCACAGGAATCGCAAGAATGCCAATGCCCCCAGGGACACTAGCTGCCGGGGTTTGCCTGTTTCCAGGGCGCAGAGCTGAGGGCTCTCCCATTTCACTTTCCAGGCAGAAGGCCACAGGCCTCGGTGGAGCGGAGAGCCACGGAGCCTCTTGCTCCCCGCTGGGGAACTGGCCCTGGGGAGGGCTGCTTCTTGTAAGTGCGGGGCCGGACTCCCGGCCCCTTCCCGCAAGCACCGGCCGAAGCCCACCCTCCCGCCTTCCCTGGAGACAGCACACACAGGACTGAGGGCCTGTGAGTCACCTCTGGCTGCAGAGACACAGCAGAATGAGGCTCTGTCAGCCCAGTGTCGCCAGCCCATGACAGGGCCGCCTGAGGCACCCCCCCCCCCCCCGCAGCCTGGCCCACCGGCTCAGGAGGGCAGCGGCGCCCAGGCCCCTACCTTTGTAAGGGTGCACCATCCCCTCCACCACCTGCACCGTGTCGTCGCCCCGCAACTGCAGGGACACGTCCCCCACGGCGTCCACCAGCTCCGTGAAGAAGTCCGCCACCTCGGGGCAGTCCCGCAAGAACACGTAGCGGTCCTGACGGTTGGTGAAGTAGGAGTCGCTCAGGTTCGCACTGCAGGGAGGAAAGAAGCCTCTGAAGACGGGGTGGGACGGCGTGTGGCGGCGGGGCAGTGACAAACACGGATGACGACCCCACGGCAGAGACCAACGAACCAGGGGCTCTGCCTGAGCGTGGCCATGCACTCAGGACAAGGCGAGCATGGCGTGCGGGACGCAAAGGCGGGAGCCACAGAGCCCCGCCCTCAGCGCTGACAATCAGCTAAGAGGAGACCGGCACCTAGAAAGCCAGCTACTCCACGGGGCTGTCACCAGCACCCAGGCTCTAGAGTCAGGACCCAGACTGCCACCCAGGCTCTGTGGCTCGCCGCTGGTCCTCGCTAGTCTCCGCAAGGCCCCGGCAACAGCACACGTAGGCGCAGAGCTGGGCCAGCACCCACAAGGACTCGGCAGGCCACGGCTCCCTTCTGACGGCCCTCGGTGGGCCTCCCGCCCCCACAGCAGACGTGCGGCCTCGGGAGATGGTGACGCAGTGTGACGACTAGACCCCCTGGGGGCTCACAAAGATGGGTCTCCCCTTCTCCGTGTCCTGCAAACTTCTGCCCTGGACGGTGTTAAGGGGAGGTCTGCGGGGAGGCGGCCAACTCACCCGCTCAAGATGACGCTGTTGTCAAAGAGGTAGACCTTGATGTGCTGCAGGCCGATGGTCTCGTTGAAGCGCTCGGGGACCAGCAGCCGGAGAAGCCCCCGGAGGTTAGGCGTGTGGAAGAGCGAGACGCGAACCTGCTCGGGGAACCTCCGCAGCAGCGGCAGCAGCATCGTGCGCGAGTTCTTCCGGCCTGAGCACAGGCGCGGGTGGCAGAGAGAGGACGGATGCATCACCGCGGGAAGAGCCGCCGGCCCGCCGGGAGAAGCCCCCCCGCCGCCCATCACTGTCGGCCAGGACCTCTGGGGCCATGGTGAGCCGGAGAGCAGATCAAATCCCGCTCTGGACACGTCCCACGTCCCAGAGCAGGACTGGAGTGGTCAGCGCAGCAGATGTCTGCCATTTCTGCACCCAGCACCCATTCACACCCTGCCCCCCAGAACCGTACCCACACCCACTCCACTCTCAGCGGAGCTACCCTGGGTGAAAACAGCTCCACCCGCCCTGAACCCTCAGTCCGGCTCCACGGGAGGGCACCCGGGCCCAGGCAGGGCCGCTCAGCACAAGACTAGGATGAGAGTTCACAGCCAGAGGGGCCTGGGGCTGCCAGGGGCCACCACATGGAGCCTGAGAACAAGGCCAGCCCACAGGAAGGAGGGCCAGCAGGTGGGTCCTGGTGATGATGACCCCGCCCCCGCCTCAAACCACAACCTGCCCGGAGCGGGTGAGTCATGGGAGCCAAAACCACTCTCTTTTTTGCCTCAGTTGTTCTTCCTTGGGCTTCCAGTCCCTTGTCACAGAAGGGATGCTGATACCCCAGGCTATCCTCCAACGGCCCTGCCTCTACCTGGGACAGGGGACGCATGAGTGCCACTCGTGAAACAGAGGCTCCAAAAGAGGAAACTTCTGGGCAGGGAATGGGTCAGACCTACCTCTTGAGCCCCGTGTGAAGTCCAAGAGAATGGACACCCTGAGGTCCGAAGGAAACTTGGCTTGGAGAGACTGTTCTAGAGAGCTTTCCAGGCAGTCTACCTGTCCAGAAGAGAGCCCCAAAGAACAGAAGTGTAAGATCCAAAAAGATGATTACGTGTTAAAAAAAAAAAAAAAAAAAGGATCACCTTGCCGGGTGACGCACACCCCCTCCGGCCGCCCCCCTGCGCCCAGCCTCAGGACGGACACACACACACACACGCGTCCCCCGAGGACTCAGGAGGCCACACCGCGGGGACCAGTGACAGCAGCCAGGTGATGCACACCCCCTCCGGCCGCCCCCCTGCGCCCAGCCTCTCAGGACGGACACACACACACACACGCGTCCCCCAAGGACTCAGGAGGCCACACCGCGGGGACCAGTGACAGCAGCCAGGCGGCACCCTCTCCGGCCGGGCTCCCAGGGAGACGGGCCTGTGGGTCAGCGGCTCAGCACCCAAGCCGCCTGGACCTTGCCACTCTGGGAAAGGCTAAGACACCAGCGCTCACACAGACAATCCCCAGCCACACACAGCAAACAGCGCCTACACATGGAGAGCAATTGGTAAATATTTGCTGAACCAATGAGTCCAAGACACGACCCGCCCGCTGGCCACTCTCCATGGGCTGGACATGACCGTCTTCTCGCAGAAGAACAAACAGGCTTCCCAAGCTTGCCGCTAAAAGCATGTCCTGAAGGCAGAGGACGGAAGCGCCTCTGACCCAGTGTCCCTCATCCTCGGCCCCCCGCCTCTGGTGTTCTGCCCCAGCCCCATGCTGTGCGCATCTGGACAGGGACGAACAAGAAAACGCTGTGGGCACCAGGCCCGGCTCTCTGCATCCAAGTGCAAGGCGTCCCGAGTCAAAGACCCCAGAAGGGCCTCACCCGCGCCATGAGAAGGCCCGCACGCCACGTGCACCAGCGGGTCCTGCCCCTCTCGGTGCGGGCGACGGCACGTCCAGGTGGAGGGAGGCTGGGCACAGCCCGGCCCGCACCCCGCTCATCTGCCCGGAACGGGGTCAGAAAACCTCTTCTGGGAGGGCCCAGGGAGGAGGCCTCCAGGCTTGGCGGGCCGGACGGGCCCGGTCACAAGCACGCAGCTCTGCAGCCGCGGCCGGAGAGCGGCTGTGGACATACGTGGGAGCGAGCGTGGCCGTGCGCCAACAAGGCCCTGTTTGCGGGCACAGGAATCTGCGTTTCACACGGTTTTTCTGTGTCACAAATATTCTCCTCCTCTTTATCCCCCGCCACCCCGCCACAAACGCAAAAACCATTCTTAACCCACAGGCCGCACAAAAACAGGCGGCGGGCCAGGTGTGGCCTGCGGAGCCCCGGGCTGGCAGACAGGGCAGCCTGGGGAGGCCCATGCAGGGTGAGGACACGGGAGCGAGGGGGAGCCCTCCGGACAACCAGCAGCCGGCGGGGCAATTCACTGCTGCGTGGGGACCAGCCCGCCTCAAGCCTTACCAGTTCCTGCTCCAGAGGACCTGTCCCCAGGTAGAGAGACGCCATGACGACCCGTCGCTTGGCCACTTTTATCTGGACCTGAAAGAGGAGAAACAATTCCCATCCGTGGTTTCCACAACTCACTGAGAGAACATAACCAGTAAACCTCGGGACAGGACTCCCCTACACCTTCCGGAAGCTACCAAATAAGGACCCATAATCCTCACCTAAAATACTCCCCCCCGAGAGTAAGGCTCGGCCTAACCGTCCGAAACGCAGCGCAGCCATCGACAGCACGAAGGCGGTCTGCGCAGTGACCTGCCAGCGCACACCGCGCACCGCCGACGCCAGAGCCCGTCGCTCCCCCACTCGCTGCCCCCACCCCCTGCACACCCGTTCCACAGAGGCTTCATGTGGGGCGTGCACAGGGCACCAACCGCCGAGAGCGGTCCCTGGGGGGCCGAGCAGGAGGGCAGGTGGGTGCCAACACGCATGCCCCCGTCTGCACCTGCACAGCGGACTTTTGTAATGAGCAGGTACGAGTTTCCTCTTTGATGCGGACAGGTCCCGAGGCACAAAGACAGAAGAGGGCAGCATTCAAAGATGACTGTCACCTCAGTCCTCTCCTGAGACCTGCTCCGGCCCGGGAACAATGATCCCGTCTGGAGTTGGAGCCACCCTGCCCCAGAGTGGGCGGCGAGGGCAGAAATGTCGGCAGCCTTCCAAACGTCAGGCTCTCGAAGGAGACAGACGGGCAAGGCCTCGGGAGCAGGGAGAAGGGGCACAGCAGGGCTGCCCTGATTATAGGAGCAGGCGGACACACCGGCAAGAGGCCTGCACACAAGGGAAGCACAGAGAATATCCCAAGCTCGCCGCCCCCTCAGTCTTGTTATTCATGAAGTTCTCCGGCGAGGGCTACGGGGACGCAAAACGAGCAACCCGGGTACCGGCACCTGGGCTTGGGCCGCAGACTGCCTGCTGGTGCCACCGCCAGCCCGAGGCAGCCGCCTCGGCTGTGACGAGGGCTCGCAGGCCAGGCAATGGCAGGCCGCTCTCTCCTCTCGGGGGACAAGGCCCCTCTGTGCACCCCGGAAAAAGAAGCCTCCCACTCTGCACCATCCGTGTGGGAGAATCTGCCTCAACTCCACCCAGAAGGCAGGACAGAAGGGCCTCCCTGCAAACCGCTGGGCCGAGCCCCAGGGCCCTTCCTGTCCTCCGCAGCCCTGCCCGGACAGGTGCACAGCCAGGGAACGGCTACGCGGGGACTCAGCCAGTCGCTCACACGGAGTCGCTTAAAACACGAAAAATGCCTCCGGAAAACCGATTTCTTCAGGCCAGACACAGAACCGAGTAGGAGTAGAGAGCAAACCGCCTCGACATCAGTTCTACACAAAAAGGACGCCCAGGACAGAGGGGTGGCGCAGGGAAGAGGCGGGGAGAGCCCGTGCACAGACAGGGACACGCACGCAGGCAGAACGCATCCTGGAGTGAGCCAGTCAGCAATGAGGCTGAGCTCCACCGCACAGCAGGGCGGAGGAGGAGGGGCAAGTATTCAAGTCAACTCCAGATGGCTCTGCAGAAATGTTAACCTCTACGCCCACTTCCTATGATCTCTCAACACCCTGCCTGCCCGACCTCGTTGGACATTAATTCTGACATCGCTGATTTGAACCCAGTGAGCTCCCGCTAATAAAAATGAATCCGCTTCGAATTACTTACTCCAATTAGCAGTTTAACCTTGAGGAACCAGATGGTGACGGGACACCTGGGCACTGAAAGCCCAAGCCCCGCCCCACAAAGGTCAGCCTCGCTCCCGGGACAGAGAAGGCACAAACTTGAGCCAACATCACAGGACAGATCAGGATCACCAGGCCTCAAGCCAGACGTCCAAACTTTCCAGCCATCTCTAAACACCTCGTCCCCAACAAGAGAATTCCAGCCACTTCCTACACGGCCAGTCTCATCCGTGGTTCGGCCGGGTCTCCACCTCCAGTACGTCCCGTGTCCTGGAGACGTGGGCAGGCGCAGGGGTGTACCATGCGGCGACTAGCGTAGGCCCCTTCCTCTCAGACTCCACAGCAAGGGCGCCCACACCCCGCCCGAACCTCCCTCACCTCCCTCGTGATGCAACCGAGGGACCCGGTCGGACCCGAAGACTCGAAATCCGGGACCTGCCCCTCGCCTGCCCACACGCTCTGGGCTGCTCTACCGGACACGGGAGCCACGCAGGGGAGCACAGCCCAACTCAGCCATCTGTGAGGCCAAAAACCTCCCAGCGGGGAGAAGAGCCCACTGGTGAGCAGCCGTCAGAAACCGCAGAGCGCAGGGTGCCTGGGGGGCCAAGCCAGTGAAGGGACCCGCCCTTGATTGCGGCTCAAGTCAGGAGCTCATGGTCTGAGGTGGGGCACCGGGTCGGGCTCTGTGCTGACAGCGTAGAGCCTGCTTGGGACTCTCTCCCTCCCTCCCTCTGCCTCTCCCCTGCTCTCTCTCAAAATAAGAAAAAAAAAAAAACCTAAAAAAAAAAAAGAAAGAAGGAAACTTCCAGAACAGAAGACTTCTGCTCAGGACACCCCCTCCCCTCAGGTCCCCAAGCCTCCAACTCAAACATCCCTCCCTCCCTCCTGTGAACACAACTTACCTTCATGAGCTCAAAAAACTCCGCTGGGGAGGAGAGCACCCTGACATGGGAGCTGCAGACGCCGAACTCCGGGACCAGGTTCCGGATCCACTGGAACCTGTGCACGCCCTCCGGACAGAGGCAGCAAGGAGGGGAGGTGACCTGGGGGACCGCTGGGGACAGCACAGGGGCCAACAGCAGCCATGGCGACCTGGTTAGAGAGACACGCAAAGGGTCATGCTTCTCCACCACTTCCCTAGGGTCCGGCTCAGCTACCGCGGGACAGACGGAAGTGTGAGCAGTCTCCTTTTTAGCCAACTGCGGATTCTCCTGCCTATTTTAAGTGAGCAGAGCTCTCCCTTCGGCCCGTCCGAGCCGAGCAGCTTGGGAAGTGCCGGAGCCCGCAGAGGAACTCCAGGCTTGCCCCGGTTCCCACAACTCCAAATCCGGAGCGGCCACAAGTCAACGCACGGTAGCCACCACCTGCGCATACCCGCCTGCGCAAGGCTGCCAGAGGCCACCGGGAACAAAGGCGGGGCTGGGATGCCTGCGATCCCGGCGCCCCAGGCTACCGGCTGCACGACTGCAGAGGGAAGCCCGGCTCTCACTTAGGGAAGGACCTCAGAAAATGAAGCTTTCTCTTTAACACTCAGCAGTGGAGAGAAGAGCTGGCGCAGGAAGAGCCTGGAGGAGGGAGATGATCAACGTCTCCACCCCAGGACACATCGTCCTCAGGGCTCACTCCACCCTAAGCTGCTCCCCAGGCCGTCTACACCACTGAGGCAGACGGACCCACAGTCTGCCACCTGCGCCTCCATGGGGACACCCGGAGCCCCGCCGAGCCCCGCCCTACTTGAATCCCAGCAAGCAGCAGCAGGAAAATCCTGGGCAATGCGACCTCCTACCACAGAGAGGGACTCTGGGAAAGGGACACTGCGACACCCCAAGGCCTGAAGGGCCCATATTCCAGGAAGATGATGTCACTCACTCGCCTCATGCTAGGGCGCAGAATCTTCCCAGAGCCCGAGAAGGTCCCCACACAGGCGCCAGATGGTCCACAGCTGTGCTTCCCAGAACCCATTGGTCTGTCCTGGCCGACTCATCGCTAAGAAAACTTGAGTCAACGGGTGGAAGGTAGCAGTCCCCTGGATCCTGGGAAGTTGGGGACTGGCCTGGGGCCCCCGGCGCAGAGGGAAGAGCAGCCAGCCTTCCCTGCTGTCCCCAAGTTGTGTGTGTGGGGGGGGGGGTGATGGCACCAGGGGCTTGCTACGGCTCTCAGATAACGAGTGACAGCTGGCCAAGTGAAAGGCCTAGACACACAGACCAGAGGCTGCTGCCTCGATTTCCGAAACCGTAGGCTTTATTCCTGTGATGCTCAAAGACAGCTTCCAGAAGGAGAGGGAAAGAGCCTCCAGTCCAACGGAAGACCATGAATCGATGGGAAAGTCTGCACGACACTCTATGGATCGGAAGCCCTGAAGGGGCCTCAAGTCCCCCAGGCATTCGCTAACCACAGCCTGACTGAGGCGGGAAACTGCACAGCAGCAGACCGACGTCCCCGCCTGACGGCACCTGTCCTCCCTCAGACAAAGAAAGGTCCGGGGCGTCAGCTAGCCTCGGGCCGCACCCCTCATCTGGGCCAAGAGATGGCAATCAGCCCCCCAAAGGAAGATGCGGAAACACCTCCCTGGCACACGGCAGTCCAGGAGACAGAGCGAGTGCCAGCCCAAGCCCCAATCCCAGTCATCATGTGAGCAGCCCTGTGCCCAGGGGAGGAGCGGCCCAGCCCTGGATGCCCACACGCCCGGTGGCCTCACAAGCTTACACACCTGCAATCATCTGAGAACGACACAAGACCCAGGTGCTGCCATTACTGGTCAGAATACACAGCACGTGGCTTCGAGTGATGGTAAAGGGGCACTCCCACCTGAGCCCCTACCCGACCTCGTTCAGGGGGGCTCCCAGGGGCTGCCCCGGGTAGGGGAGGGGCAAGCAAAGCTAAGGTGTGAAAATGGGCAGGAGCCACGGTGAGCAGGAACACCCAGGAGGTTCTCCACGACCAGTCCTGGCAACACACACTCCCAGGAGTCCGGCGTGGGCACCGGCCTGCCTGGGAGAGGCGCAGGGCAGGCTCAGGCGGGCCGGGCTTGTCCCCACCGGGCAGCCTGCCCCGGGAGTACTCCACCAGGGCCTCCGTCCAAAATCCACTGAGGGCTTTCTTAGGTTGGCTTCCTTTTGATCTGTGTATGGACAGGTTTATTTTTGCTAGAGAGGAGAAGAGCTGAGAAGTGCCAGGGGCCTAAGGGGTGGGGGGGGGCACCCTCAAGTGTGGCAATTTTACACACCCGAAGAGGAGGCACTATGAAAGGGAGCAGAGCCTTCTATCAAGGTCCCCACAGTGACAGGCGTGGGGGAGACACATGGAAGGGTGACGCTCAGGCTTTAAGCGAGGTGCCCCGGGGGGCGGGAGGGGGGAGCAGGAACAGCCAAGCAGAGTCCGCCTGGGGGCCCCACTCGGGCTTCACCTCAGCCAGAGCTTCCCACAACCTAACTCCTAGGAATCTTCCCAGAAAAGGTTCCTACCGGGGCCAGCCGCACCCCCACTGCATTAACGCCCATCTCTGGGGGCGACCACCTGCTCGGGCGAGTCCCCGCACCCCACAGAGGCCTACTAAAAACTGCACGTCCCAGGTCAGGAACCAGAGCCCGAGAGATGTAAGGAGCTGGGGTTACTTTACCAAAACAGCAGAGTCGTGGTGCACACACACAATTTCCACATCGAGGCCCGGACGCCCCTGATTCCTCTCTCTAGTCCCACCTGGCCCCCGTTTCTAGTTAGAGAGAGAGAGGAAGTGGGGCGGGGGGTGGGGGCCAGGTGATAGCTTCTGCTGATGACCCGGCCTCCCTGGAGGCCCGCTCCTTTACTCAGGAAGACCACAAAGTCTGGGGGACAGGGCTAGGGCAGGCGGGGGCCAGGGGCAGCAACAAACCAGGCACACTGACCCCGGCCCGCGATTCTCAAAGTGGAACGAAGCAGCAGGCCCCCTGGAGGGGGGCCTCCAGCCACCCACGGGCCGCCAGACTGGAAAAGGCTGGGCCCCAGGGCTTAAGGCTCCCAAGGGGTGTGCAGTCCTTGCGCTGGGGAGGGGCCTGAGTCTAAGCGCTGAGGACCCCTGACTTGGGGACCGTTCTTGCACCTGGGCGAAGGGGCTGAGGGGAAGGTGTCAGGGTGACTCCAGGAGGACACAGTAAGTGTGAAGGGAGCGGGGTACAGGGGGAGAGAAGCCTCCTCCCACCGTCTCTAGGAGGAATCCACGTCTGAACCACCTTGACTAAGGATGCTTTCTTCCCGGAGCCTCCAGACGGGGGGCCACCACTAAGTGAAGACAGTGGAGGCCAAGGGGCGCTCCTAGGTGGGACAGGGCAGGCCACCCTCCAGCGAGCCACGGGGAGGCAGGCAGGGGGACTTGAGTTCACAACAGCCAGTCCCTTGGAAACGAGCAGAAGAGCTGCTAAGACACAAGTGAACACGGCTACTGACCCAGGGGGCCTCAGGGGAAAGAGAAGGAATTTGTCCTGTTGGTGGGGAGACGGGAGGCTTCCCTTTCACCGAACGTCCTGAAGCTGCACGTGCCCCACGGAAAATCACTGGCACACCTTGCATTCTTCCTTTGTCTGGACGCACAAGCAGTCCTGGAGGTCCCGCCATGCTCCCGCATGGCCAATGGCGAAACGCCAACACAGGCAGGCAAACCCCAGAGAATTCCACCCAGGCCTACACTGCCCATGTCCCCTCCACCAGCCTCTCCGCCTCAGAGGACCTGGACCTGCTCCCCAGGGGCCGCAGAGTGCCACCCACCCCGCTGGGAAACAGACAAGCTGAACCACCTCTTCAGTAGTTTTTCAGAAGGGGGCACCTTGGGCTCTGAACAAAGAAAACGGCGACGCTACGGGACTGTCCTCAGACATTGACCACAAATCCTCAACAGACAGCACGGGAGCCCTTTACCACCCCCTCCATGCCGTCCTCGGGATACTAACTAAGCGGCCCCCACCATGGGCTCAGTCGTGCTCCAGAGGTCCCTGGGCTCTTCTGGAACCGTGAGATAAGATTCATGGTACAAGCTCTGTGGCTTGGATCCCATCCAAATCTGTACAAAATGACGAAAAAGTTAAGTTTTTAAAAGGAACTGAGCTCTGTGGACTGCAATTATTTTCAGAAACTACTTTTTAAGAAAAACCCACCCCCCCCTTCAGTCATGCCCACTGAAACGTCAAGAAAGTGAGCTAATGAGGCAAGAGCAACAGTCACAGCACTTCCTGAGAAAGCCCTGAGAACCCACAGGCAGGCCCCGCACTTCCTGCGGCCCTGGGGCCCGGCTGGCGCAAGCCCGGCCCGAGAGAGGGGAGTGAGCGTGGGTTCCCGCGGGTTACAAAAGACCAACGGCCGGCTTCACTCCGCCTCGAGGCCGGTGCTGCCAGCACTGGCTGTGTGCCGACCGGCCAGAGGACCATCCTCCTGACTGGCCCAGAAGGAAGTCGCTACCATCCAGGGGCCAGAAAACAAACAGCAACCCGTGCCGCGGCCGGTCAGAGCACCAGGCCCGGCAGAGCGCCTGTCGAGAACCAAATCGCACGGGCCGGTAACCCAAAGGCTCGGGCCGGCCCGACTTGCCTTGAAAAGAACTCGTTTACGGGAATCAGATCACATGCTCACAAGTGGCTCAGCTATCAGAACGCTCTAATCCAGCCTCCCCGCTCCTTTCAAGGGGCACACTGCTGACGGACCCAGCCTAACTCTGCCCCCAGCAAGGTGCTCGGGAGACAGTCCCGCTAAGGTGAACTCAATAAAGCTACAACTTAAAAGTCTGTCAATTGTAAGTCTTATTCGAATTCCTTGCAGGATCAAATTTGAATTTCCAGGGGGGAAATGACACTTTGATTCTAAGTATCCCCCGCGTACCCATTCTATGACTCCGAACAAGTCAGGAGCATCACAAAGTTCAAAGGAAAAGTAATTTCTGGAAATCTGGTGGTCCCTCAGAGTGGAAGATCCTAATGAGCTGAACTGGAGGGTGCGAAGTGCCGTGACAACGGAAGACAATCTAATGGAAAGAACAGCGCTTGGGAAATCCGTTTCCCTCGAACTCAGGGAAGCCAAGAGCCCCTTCACCTCTCCTCACACTCACCCACATACCTAGAAGAGAGAAAACAAGACTTGGGTTTCAAAAATAAAGCCCTTTCTGCACAGATAGCTCAAACTGAAAATCATTTGGCGTTTTTTTTGAGAGAAAGAGGCCACAAAGAAAATGATTTCCTCGTCTGGCAGGCAAGTTCAAGATTAGGAACGCACTCCCCAGAACACATTTCCCACTAAGGCTCTGCTACTCCAAATAACAAGTCATTCTGCGTAGCCTGGTGGCTCCAACTATCTGAAGGTGTCGTCCGCCCCTCCTGAGCTCCAGACCCGGCAGTCAGCTGCGGGCTGAACCCCTCCACCTGGCCTAGTTAGCCTGCCCCAAACCCACCGGATCATCACCCCCCACCCCCAGTCCTCTTTCTTACCCCCCACCCCCGTCTTGGTGAAGTGTGCCCCCACACATGCAGTCACCCAAGTCAAACGCACGACCTCCCCCCGCGGCCAGCACTCCCTCTAGGCCTCCCCCACCAGAGCAGATTCTGATCCCTTTCGTTCCCCACCACCTCAGGCCTAGACCACTATGAAAGGAAACGACTCGAAATCTCAGAGCTTGCCTCCCTGGGTCTCAGCCCAGAGGATGAGTTTGTTCCCAGCTCCTCCCTCCGCCTCCCTTCCCTACTCAGCACCCCCCAGTCAGCTCCTGGAAATGACCCGAGAACTGCCTCCCGCCTCTGCTGCTACAGTCATCGGCCCCCCTCATTCAGGATCCTTCCCTGAACACCACCAGCTCCCCCTTCTCTCCCCAGTCTGCTCCCATTCTCCCAAACACAGCTCTGAGATCACCGCCGCCAGGAAGCCTTCTGTGACTTCCTGGTGTGCCTCCTACGTGCAGCTGTGGCCTTCTCCCTTACTTTCCTATTACTGTCCGCTTACAGCTCTGAGCACCTTGACGATGGGGCTATTCTCTACCTGTCTTCCTCCGCACCTAGTAGACCAGTGCTCTACACACACACACCGAATAAATGAATGAGCCCAACAGTCCACAGCGATAATGAGTCAGATGCCCGCTCAAGAGGAAAAAAAAAAACAGTATTTCTAGATCACTAATTGGAAGCAATTTTAAGTAGCGTTCTCTGTCACTATGGCCGTCTCTGTAACTAACAAGGAAACCGCTGCAAGGAAAAGAGCCCTCTCTCCACCCCTCCCGTTAGCCGCGAGGGTTCACCAGGCACCCCGACAGTTGAGTCAGATTGGCAGCTACAGTCTGAAAAAGTCTAAGCTCATGACTACACACAACTATTATCAGTGAATCAACGACCAGAGTTACAAGAAACCACATCATTCGGGGAATGGGGAGTTGCGAGGTACAATTGTACAACCAGGAGGAGAAACGAAAGTCAGCGGCCAACAGAGGCGGAGTGGCCACACAAGGCCAGAGAAACCCCAACACCAAGGCCACAAGGAGTCGGGAAAATCTGCAAACCCAGTATGGCAAGAAGAAAAAAGGGTCAGAAAACAACACTGGTCCTGGCACTTTTCCACAGTTCTAGTCGAATTTTTGCTAAGGATTATAAGACACAAATTTCTGACACCTGTGTGTCTTTGGCTTCTGCGAGTTTCTGGTTTAACTGTTGACCCAGAGACACAACTCCCTCTCTCCGTATAATCAAAAAGAAATATGGTGTCACACCTTCTGCTCCACTTACAAAAAGGACTTTGGGAAGTCAGTGTAGACTATCCCCACTGCCAGGCTCACCACCCCCGCAAAAAAAGAAAAAAAAAAGCCACCCAAGAGAAATGTCTTTTTCAAAAGAATTTGTTAATGGTCAATTCCAACGCTAAACAGCAATTAACAATGAAGTGTTCTTCCTAGAGTTTGAACACATACAGGGAAATGACAAAACTGCCCGAACACCTCATCTTTGAGGAGAACACATTTCTTGAAACTTGAAACCAAATTTCCCAGTGGTCTGAAGCCGAGATGTGAAAGTCATCTGACTTCACTACCCACTGCAATGGCCAGGTCTTGGCCAACCACCAAGTACAGAAAATGCTGAGGCCATCTCTGCCCCGCCCCCGCCGGTTTCGCTGATAGGAAACTGGAAGCCATTCAGATCCGCTTCTAAGGGCTCAATACTGCCCCGATGCTATCACCTAAAAGTTACCCTGAATCAAACTCGACTTCTTACTGAAAATCATCCACTGTAATCCAGGATGAAGCAGGCTGCTTCCCATACTTTTAGAAACGGCACGCATGACTGGACCACAGATATGTGCACGAAAGTCAGGAGGTCCCTCTCACCCAAGTCGCACAGATAAAATCTAAGACAATGCAAACCCTACTAAGGGATTTACCTCTAGAATCTTTTTTTTTTTTTCTTTTAAAGGACCAACGGTAAGGCTTGAGTCTCTGATAAGAAAACCATCTGCACACAAGAATTTTTTTTTTTAACATTAGCACTAACAGCAGGCCTCTTAGGTCAGCATGTTCTAGGCAAATGTTGACTCTGAAAGACCACGGCCTGAGCAAACCGCTTCAAAGCCTCCCTCACCATTTACAGAAGTCACTTCAGTACTTTTCCAGCACACGAGCCCTTAGAAAAGTGTGAAGGGGGGTTCGAGTGGTTCCTCTTCCCAGGCCTGAGAGTCAGTGACTCAGGATTGCTTCACAGCCCTCTCGGGCAGGATGTGAGCAGCGCTGCACGGACACAATCCCCGGCTGCGCTGATTCACTCGGGCCGAGCCACCCGCGGCCAGGACCACGTAAGGAAAGACCCCTCCGAACCCAAGCGGCGCCTCTCGCGACCGGACCCCTGCAACGCCAGCCGCCCGGGGCCCGGGACGCCCGAGCTCGGCCCCCGCGTGAGCGCGCACTCCCGGCGCGGAGGGAGGCGGGCTGCGGCCGCGACCCCGCCACGG
>NC_043716.1:55236483-55247530 GCF_006229205.1 Suricata suricatta | reverse complement strand
GAGTCCCTTGGCGTCGCGCTGTCCTGGTCGTGCACGGCGCCGAAGCTCCCGGGCAGGTGCAACAGGCAGGCCCCGAGGGCCGCGTCCGCGGAACCGGAGCACCTTCTCTAGCTGATCTTCGAAAAGATGTTGCAGTGTTCTGCTGGGCGGGGGAGATGGTCTGACCCGAAACGCGGGGTTGCTCGGCGGACCCACAAGGACTGGGACTTTCGAGCCGGTAGAGCCGTAGGAGGTGGCCACATCATCCTTGTCCCGGGGCGGGGAGGGGGGGGAGTGTTGTGGACACACTGGATGCAACGCATTCCGAACTCGCTTCCACCCAGGTATCCCATTACACGTTCCTTGCAAGAATGTTCCTCTCAGCGGCGCCTGGGTGCTTCAGTCGTTATAGTCCGACTTTGGCTCAGGTCATGATCTCACTGTTCATGAGTTCGAGCCCCACATCCAGCTGTCTGTTGTCAGTCTGGAGACCACTTTGGGTTCTCTGTTTCCCTCTCTCTGCCCCTCCCCAGCTCATGTGTGCTCTGTCTCTCAAAAATAAATAAGCATTTTAAAAAAAAGAATGTTCATCTCAGCATTGTGCTTGGTATCAAGAAGTGTGGAAACAATCAATAGAGAGTTGGTGAAATAAATAATGGGGCATCACCGTGTGGGAAGACGGCGCAGCCATAAAGAAGTACGTCCTAGAAGAATCTTTAGGGACATGGAGCGTAAAATCCAAATTTTAGTAGTATAGAGCTTATCTCATTGCGAAAATTAAAAATTGGAGAGAACATCGTGTACAGACAGGCTGAAAGTATGCAAAACCTGTAACATTGGTTGTTTGGAGCTATTCAAGAATTTCCAAGTTGTTTACATCAATGAGCATTGCAGATTGTTTCAAGTTTTCCTCTACGTTTAGACAGCTTTACAAATACAAGGTGGAATCTGATTCAACTCTTCCGAGTCAGAAGTGGTGACTCATCAAATTTCCTAATTTCCAGTAACTAGAATGAGACCACCCATTGCATGCTTCCACTTTTGCGCAGGGCCTGGGACAAGGGGTGGCTGCAGGAGTCAAGTTGCTGAATGTCTGCACCACGATGCCCGATGGCAACCATGAGAGCATCCTACCCATCAGACTGGAGCCGGCAGCTTCTTGTATGTGGTGGTGGTGCTTTGCCGGGTGAGACAGATGCCCATAGTACCATCCCATTGGGGACCTCCGATCTAAAACAAATTGGAGAAACACACGGTGATATGACAGCATGGAAAGTTAAACTAGTAAGTTTTTACGTGTAAACAGCAGGCAATGACCCAGCCCCTTCTGAAGCCACACACCTAGAGCGTCTGTCCTTCATGGCTAGTTTGCAGCTGTCAGCTACAACCAGAATGAGGCAACCACGACTTTGCCCTAGGACATGCACATTTAGAAGTTGCAAAATTTTTAAATAATGGTTTTCAGAGATTGAGCAAATGTTTAATGGTTACATTTACACGATGAGAAGACAAACACGTTCCACCAGGAGATCTTACATGGGCTGGTTAGCGAGAATAAGTAGAGGAGATAAGTCACTCTCAGGTGACACAGGTGACCCAGAGAGGAGGCCTAGGGGTGCCCCCAAGCTGCTTGCAGGGCCAGCGGTCTAGGGCAGGCACTGCAACTGCTGCAGTGCTCTACACTGGCACCTTGATGACCTTGGCCCAGAAGCCACTTGCCCTCTGAGACCCCTGATGTCTTGAAAGCCCATCCGCTGAGGCCCCCCTCCCCCTCCTGCCCTCACCCACCGCCTTCTGGCTAGTCGCACTGGCTCCTTCCCGAACAGGAGGTGCCAGGGTTACAATGACAAGAGTTGATGAGACTGATGACAGATATCAGGTCTTCCCAAACGGAAAAGGAAATGCATTCACTGGAAGGGGAGTTGACGTCAGGGAGGGGTGGGCTGCAGCCCCTGATAGCGAGGCTGCCCTCAAGGGCAGGAAACAGCAGGAAATCCTGAACCCAGGGCCCATGCCTCCCTGTCTGTGATTCACACACGGACAGAAAATCAGCACAACGCGAGCGGAAGGCCCCTCCTCCCCTGACCACTTTGTGCAAAAGGGTCTCTTTCAGCCACAGGGTGCTTAGCAAATTCTAGGAGAAGAGGTGGTCCAGTCCATCTCCCTCCAGCGATGAGGAACTCTCCAGTTTGTCCGTAGGGGCTGATCAGGTGCTTCTGAGAGTGCACTCTCGTTTCACAGGGAATGTAGCCTCAGTACCAGGAGGGGAGGGAGCCAGCTCAGGACCACTGCTTGCCTCTGCCTCGGTTCCTCCATTTAGGCGTGCCCAGCCTCACCTGCCTGTCTCTTCTCAATCCCTCAACCCCCCTCCTTCCCCGCACCCCACCCCTACACTGCCACCTTAGGATCTTTGCTTAGTTGTTCATGAGTGCGTCCCCCGTGCCCCCAGCTCCTCTCACCGCCCTGAGCCCTGTATTTCTCCTGGAAACACGTCCCGGCCCCATTTCTTTTCTGCCTGTTACATGCTGTGATCTAATCATACGCATTGGTTTATTTTTTTTATGCATGTGTATTTAAGTACAACTGGCACACGATATTATGTGAGTTTCAGGTGTGTGACGTTGCTATTCGACTTCTGGATACGTGATGCTCTGCTCGCCACAGGGGTAGCTGCCGTCCGTCACCGTAACCGCCACACTGCGCTGCGCTGCACCTCTCATCCCTGCAACACACACATTCCAGAGCCGGAAGCCCGTATCTTCCTCTCCCCTTCACCCTTCGTGCCCATCTCTCTCTTCCCTGCCGTGTATTTTGTCTCCCTGCTCCCCACCCCCCTGCCCCGTGAGCATGTGAGGCCACAACACCTTATGTGCTGAGCGCCCTGAATGGGACCTGGCCACAGAGGCGGGTGCTGTCCACCCCTGGTTTAACGAAGCCACACGTGGCAGGTGGAAGCCCTGGAGCCTCCTGGCTGCCCATCTGCACTTTTCCACCAAGGGAGGGAGAAATGGTGATCTGGCCACCTGGGAATTTATTCACCTGCCGCCACAGATCAGTTTGCAGACCTGGCAGCTCAGACCTACGTTTGGGGGCTGGTTTGCCTGAGCCCCCAGATCTTCCTTCAGGTCGCCACCGCTTTTCCTGCCTTCGTTTTTCCCAAGATATATTCTCCTGGCTGAGCTGTGACCCAGTAGCAACTACTCAGCCTGGTACAAAAGCCGCCACAACCAATACGAACACGCGCAGCTGGACTGCCAATAAAACTTTATTTACAAAAACAGTCCACCAGCCTGAGTGCCACAGTTTGCTAACTTCCGCTTCAGCTTCAGGACACGTCACTTCCCCATGGCCGCAGCCGGGCACCAGGCGTGAGCCCTGCCAGGCCTGGATGGCCCTAAAAGTGGATGAGACGAGGTCTTCTGGCCCCAGAGGCCTGAGGAGGCTGGAGCTTTGGGGTGGGGGGAGAGGCCCAGAGGCGGTGAAGGTTGTGAAAAATCTGCCAAGCCCTGAAGCTCCAAACAGCAACCTAAAGGGTAGGAATAGGGAGCTGGTCAAGGTTCCCATATGTCTCATTTCAACTTTTTCAGTGTTGAAAAGCTTGTCATCTGCAAAACAAACGCCACCTATTGCCCAATGCGCTCCGTGTCTCCTGCCGCAAGGGGCCCAGGATAATCTGGCGTCTCATCAACCAGAAGCCAGGGCCCAAATTTCTGGAAATGCCTCCTGGGCAGAGCGTGCTGGTTTGTTTCTCTGTCGCTGGTGAGAGATAAATGTAGCTCTCAGTTTCAGGGGAATCTCGGCCTCTTGTGGCATGGCAGGCAGCCAGCGCCACCCCAGCGAGGCCGGCG
This sequence comes from Suricata suricatta, assembly GCF_006229205.1. Lineage (NCBI taxonomy): Eukaryota > Metazoa > Chordata > Mammalia > Carnivora > Herpestidae > Suricata > Suricata suricatta. The sequence goes on along the minus strand of NC_043716.1, from coordinate 55,243,703 downwards.
CCTCCTCCCGAGGCGGCAAGTCCAGTGCACGGGGAAACACTGCGGCCCGTGGCCAGTTCCATCCCAGGGAATCCCGGGCTCTCTGGGTCCTGCTAGGGAAACCGAGGCGGGCCGCTGGGGGCTCCCTGGCAAAAGCCCACCCTGCTATTGCTGTGCCCTGCTTCTCCCTGCCTGGCCCCCATGGTTAATTGAAGCAAGAGGTTGAGTGTGCCCTGGGCTGTCCCGAACCACACCCCCCACCCCGCCCCCGCTCAAGATAGATCTTGTTTGAGATGAGGCCACATCAGACCAGACCCGAGCAGGTAGGACTCTCTCCTGCCGGGACCAGGCTTGATTTATTTCCAGTCCCTTGGAATTTAGGGGAGAGACTCAAAGTAAATCCCTCAACGTCACCCTTCTTGCCCTTTAGCCTAGAAAGGGGAGGTGGGAAGGGAAGGCGGAAGCCAGGTGGGCTTGCTGCCCCAGTGCCGGGGGCTCCTGGCAGGGAAGGGGGGAGGAGAGGCCAGTCCTGGGGTGGGCTGAGCTGGAGAGCACATGTCCCATCTAACGGGCCACTGGAGGCCAGGATATAGACCTGGTGCTGCCAGATCATCCAATTTTTCCCAAAAAAGCCCCAAATTCAGATGTGAATGTGAAATTTCCAGATCTTTAAATGTTGTCTCAAAAAAATGTATTTTTTTAATTCTCCACCATCTAACCAGGGCACCGCTGGCCACATTCAGCCTATGGCTCACTACTCCACACACATCTTTTGGTCTTCGAAAAAATGTCCCAGGCACCACGGGAGGACGAGGTAAGAGTAGGAGACGACAGGAGGTCACAGTCCGTCCGTGTGTCACGTGGGAGTGTTGAACCCCCGACTGTATTGCCTTTTCGTAAAACACATCTTAAGTTTCAAAGTTCCCAAAATCAGAGACTGTGCCTGACCCGCCTCTCAGGGGTGGGAGGGGGATAATATTCTCATCTTACCAGTTTGTAGCTGCCTCCGGTGGGGCCTGAAAGCAGGGATCTAAGGCCGTTAGTAGGTGGGGGGGAGAGAGGGGCAGAAGTGGGCAGGAGGCTCAGCAGGTGGGCCGGGGGTCCCAGGCATGCTGGCGCCCAGGGTGTGCCCTTCCCCGGGCACCTACAGGCTGGGAAACTTGGGGAGGTCAGGTGACCCTTCCAGACCTCAGCTTCCCATCAGCCTGCATGTGTCACTTCCTCAGGAAATCCCCTTGGCTGTTCCCCCCAATAGATTCAGTCTCCCCATAATATGCTCCCACAGCCCCCTAGGACTTCTCCTTTACAGTACTTAGGGTGCAGTCGAAATTGACCAGTCATGGCATCAATTGTGGGAGGATCTTGACCTTCTGGGAAGAATCTAAGCTTCCTGAATGCCCAAACTGACAACTTCCAGGCGCCCTGCTCAATGTCTGGCATATAGTAAGTGCTCAACAATCATCTCTTAAAGGTATGACCGAAAAAACGAACGAATGAATGAATGAATTTGTAAAATAAGTCTTGCAAGAGCAGGAAGTGACTCTGGGCAGGCTCAGCTATCCCAGAAATCTGGACCGCCACTGGCATTTTGTTTACAAATATAGGGGAGCTCATGAAATCCTGGGGAGGGGGCGGTACATGTACCCCAGGTTAAGAAACTCTGAACCCCACAACATGGGGCCAGATGAGCACAGCATGAGCCAAAGGAGAAGCGGAAAGGATGGGTGTGGGAGACCCACCTCAGTGTCATGCTTTAGAACCTCACCTCTGTCCCTGATGGAGACCCCCACCTCCCACTCCTTCTGACACACTTCTCTGCCCCTGTGGCTGATTCCAGACCTTGGGAGCCAGAGAGAGGGTATATCATTTCCCCTTTGAACTTGCCCAAGAATTGGCGCCTCACAGAGTACATGCCAGTGTGCGCTTCACAATGCGGGAACCCAAGGACCTGGTCACACACCTGGTTAGGGGACTCAGGAGGTTGCCGTGGAGATCTCGCCCCTGCAGGAAGCTTAATGCACGGTGCGTGCGGTTGGAGGCTCAGTGCTGATGCTACACACACACCCAGGGGACAGGGTGAGCAGTACCTGACCCAGGAACCCAGTGGGTCGGGGGTTCCCGGCTACCTTGCTCCAGGAGCCCGCCATCTGTAGGCAAGCCATTGCACCCAGTGGTCCTCCACCAGCCCTTGGCTCTCCAAGGCCATCTTGAGCCCAGAGCAGAAACTCCTGGGAGCCAGCCTCACTCCCCACCCCCTTCGCCAGGCTCTCCTTCTCCTGGGCACTGCCACTTTAGCTCTGGGCGCTGGGCCAGGCCTCACTTGCATTGCAGCCCAGATGGTTCACCACGGCCTCTTCCCAGAACTGCCCGCTGCCCGGCTGTCTGTTCCTGAGTGCGGGCGCGGGCACAGCGGCTGCTCCAGGACGGAGACTATTCCCATCCCAGCACCGGGACAGAGCTGGGTTTGTTGATTTGGGGTCAGGAGAGACGGTCGGCTGGAAGCTCATGCTCTAGCCCCAACTCAGAACTTGGAACAGATGTAGATTCCTCGCGGAGCGGGGGGAAGAACCCCCCCCAGCAGGCACCCCCACACGCTTCATACCCTCTGCACCCTCCTAAAGTCTCCCCCGCTCCCCCACCGCCCCTCTGTGGGTAGAAGAATGGGCCCCTGCCCCAGGGCTCTGGCCCAGCCCAAGCCCCAAAGGGAACAAGGAATGTGAGAAGGCCGGGTGGGTGAGTGGGTGGGTGGGTTGGTGAAGTGTTTTTGTTCCCCTCCCTCGGCCCGTTTTCTGGGAAATGCCAGAGGCCAGCTGGGCCTGGAATGTCAGGCTTGAAAGAACTCCTCCACCGCTGCAGACATCAGAGCCACAAACCTTTGCATCAGCTCCCTGGCCCCTCCCTGCAGGAACAAAAGCCACAAGCCATTGTCCCATTGTCCCAGCCGGCCTCCCCGCCCCCCACCCCCCTGCGGAAAGCCGCAAAGAGATCAGGGTCTACCTGTGGTGAGATCCCTGCACCGTCCCCCCCCTCCTCCCCTCCCCCCCTTCCCCACCCCTCTGTCCAACGTAGTCCTGCCGCTATCAAGGCCGTCCGCACCTACCAGCAGGGACTGGACTGCCCATCCAAGCCGGCCCGGAAGAGCCGCGCTGGGGCAGCAGGGGACCCAGCTTCCCAGAGGTCCGGGGAGACACAAGTCCCCTGCATCGGCTCCAAATTGGCTGAGAAAAACAGGCGGGGACCAAGAGAGGAGAGTCCCCACTGCCCCCTGCCCCTCTTTCTGAGCTGCGAGCACCAGACTAGAAGCTCCAGAGGGAAGGACCCAGATTCTTTCCCCCACCACCGTTTCTCCAGGCCGGGTCAGCTAACTGGCCTGTGACAGAGGCACAATCAATGCCGAGTAAGGAATGTGAAGCCACTGGGCAGTCGAACCCAGCTGCCTTCTTGTGCCACAGAAAGGCCACCAGTGTTAAAGACAGAGGGAGGCCTGCCGAGGGGCTGGCATTGAGCAACTCTGTGGTCTGAGGCCAGTCTCCTAACCCATCTGGCTGCAAACAATGGCAACCTTAGAGCGCGCCGCCAGGCTGCCCAAAAGACGGGAAGACCACCTAGGCCAGTTTGGGACTTTGTGTTCCCCAGACCAGGCCGTGGCTTCCCACGACCACCGGCAGGCGCCAGGGTTCCTATCTCCAAGGTTGGGGCAAGAGCTCATCATCTGTCACCCTCGTGAGTAAGTGGACCGCCACAGGCAGCTGAAACCGCTGTGTACTTCCCCTCCATCATGAATGAATCTGTATTATCTTTATGACCAAGCACCTTTGCCTGGAAATGGGATTCTGACTTCATAGAAATTCTGCAAAGGGAGAGATTAGAAGGCAGGGGTCTCCTAAATCCCTTGTCCAGGAAGATTAGCGGGCCCGGGGCAGAGGGGGCGGACCTAGATGAGCTTTGATGAGCTTTTCTCCTCCGGCAGTCAGGGAAAGTGAGAGCAGCACTGCCCTGGGTGGCCCTCGCCTTGGGTCACCCTGGGGGGCTCTGGTTTGAGCGACTCTCTTTCCTGGAAGAGGGTCCCTGGGGGTGTGCCCTGCATCGGCCCAGTGCCTCCTTCCCCACTTTCCCGGCAAAGTTTGGGTAGTCACTCCATCTACCTTTGGATTAGCGGTCCTGATCATCTCTGCCAAATGCACATGGGGTTTCCGCACCCCTGGTCCTCCAGATGCCCCTGGGTCCTGTGGGAAGAAACCTCTAGCTACTCTAGAAATAAGCAGTCGGTGGTTTCTAAAAATGATGGGAACTCAGGAGTCAACACACTCTCTTATGTAAAGATTCACTGAGAGGCGCCTGGGTGGCTCAGTGGGTTAAACATCAGACTCTTTTTTCCACTTAAATCATGATTTCCTGGTTCACGAGGTTGAGCTCAGCATTAGGATCTGGGCTGACAGCGCAGGGCCTGCTTGAGATTCTCTCTCTCTGCCCCCCCTCCCCCCCTCCATCTCTCTCTCAAAATAAATACACTTAAAAAAAAAAAAAGACCCAGGGGCGTCTGGGTGGCTCAGTCGGTTAAGCATCTGACTCTTGATTTCAGCTCAGGTCATGACCTCACGGTCTGGGAGTTCAAGCCCCACACTGGCCTGTGTGCTGACAGTGCAGGGCCTGCTTGGCATTCCTGCTCTCTCGTCTCTCTGTTCCTCTCCCGTTTGCGCGCGTGCGCTCTCTCTCTCAAAACAAATAAATAAACTTTAAAAAAAAGATTCATTGAGCGCTTTCTATGTACCAGGTTTGGAAAAACAAAACACAGTCTTTTTTCCTGCAGATTCCCACTGGATGAGTACTCAGGACACGTTGGTCAATGTGGAAAGAGCTACCTGGAAGTTTAACCTCAGATTCTGCCAAGTCTTAAGAGAAAAGCAGAAACCAGCCAAGGTGTGGAAGGCAGTTCCGTCCAGAAGGAAGGAGGTGAACATGCAAAGACCCAGGCCCGGGGAACATTCTGGGGACAGCTAGGCGCCCCATGAGATGTCAGTGGGGTGGTGGCCGCCAATGAAGCTACGGTGAAGCACAGAGCCTTTGATACATGCAAACCCTGGAGATATTAGAAAGCCAAGGGGAGGGGGCGCCTGGGGGCTCAGCCAGTTGAGCGTCTGACTTCGGCTCAGGTCATGATCTCCTAGTTTGTGGGTTCAAGCCCCGCGTCGGGCTCTGTGCTGACAGCTAGCTGGGAGCCTGGAGCTGCTTCGGATTCTGTGTCTCCATCTCTCTCTGACCCTCCCCTGCTCGCACTGTCTCTTTCTCTTTCTCAAAAATAAATAAAAAACATTAAAAATTTTTTAAAAATTAAAAAAAAAGAAAGCCAAGGGGAACCTTGGTACTTGGCTGACCTGTTTGAAGCCAAGCAGCTTTGTAGAATGCATCCTGCAAGGGAGACATATAGCTGTCCAAAACATGAAGCCTCATGGCCACGGCCACCTCCACCCAGGCTTTGGCAGTGCCACCCCTCCCTAGATATCCCAGCGCTTCCAAAAGAATTAGAGCCAACCTGCACTGAGCAGGAAATATGTGCAAGGCACTGTTCAAAATTTGGTCCTCACACCCACCGGACGGGGTAGGTACTGTTACCAGCCCATTTTACAAATAAGGAAACCGAGGCACGGTGGGGAAGCACGTTGTCAGAAGTCATACAACTACCACTTGTGGAGCCCAGACAGCAGTTTAATCTCCAGAGTCAGTACACAGAGAATGCAGCCCCCTTTCCCACTGCAAGCCCTGACCTTCTCCAGCCCGAGAGCCCCTTTCAGGACCCCCCTCCCCACAGCACGCTGCCCCTCCTCTCTGCTCTTCCAATCAGCCCTGTGCTCCAGGGCAGGCTCCCAGCAGATACACAGTCACTGCAAAACCCAGGCTCACCTGGGGACCCTGCTGTGGTTTCAGAGATAGGAGATTCTCCCACCAGGCTGGAATTCCCAGAATTCCAGGGCTATTTTGTCCTCCTATCTTCCCCCCTCAACATCTCCCCACCCCCACCCATATAAAAAATGAACTATCACTGTATCCTAGGGTCGAAATCTTCCCTTTCTCCTGGCACCTCTCACGGGGTGGGGGGGGGGGGCTGTCTCCCTGCACGATTTACCCAGCACTCTGTCTTCCCAGCACTCCATTCCCTGCCTGGCAAGCACAGGCGCTCAATGAAGGTTTGTGGCCTGGATGAATGGACCTGACTCGTGTCAGACCATTATAATTTACAAAGCACCTTCTCATCCATTAACTCCAAGGTTATTCCTTGTGAGTCTTCCTTGTCCTTCACGGGCTCAGCACAGAAGTGTATGGTCATGGTGCAGCCTCCTCCTTTTCCCGGGTGAGAAAAAGAATGAACGCCTGATTACAGAGACGAGGAGAATCCATTTCATTAGCCCACAAGCATCTTGAGGGCAAAGACCCAGTCTTTTTAAAAAAAAAATTTTTTACATTTATTTATTTGTGAGAGACAGTGAGAGACAGAGCGTGAACAGGGAAGGGGCAGAGAGAGAAAGAGACACAGAATCCCAAACAGGCTCCAGGCTCTGAGTCTGATGCAGGGCTCGAACCCACGAAATGTGAGATCATGACCTGAGCTGAAGTTGGACGCTTAACCGACTGGGCCCCCAGGCGCCCCAAAGACGCAGTCTTAGTATATTTCAATACTTAGCACAATGCCTGGTGCACAGAGCCCAATATCTGTGAAATGTGTTGAATAAAATCACTCTCCCCCCTCTGCAGAAGTAACTAGAAACAACAAGAAGACCTTCTTCTTGGGGCGCCTGGCGGGCTCAGTCAGAGGAGCGTGTGACTCTTGATCTTAGGGTTGTGAGTTCAAGCCCCACCTTGGGCTTAGAGATTACCTAAATAAAAACGGAACTTTAGGAAAAAAAAGACTTCCTCCTTACTACTCCTTACTACTGTCTCCTCCTAGAAGTTGAGGAAGAGTGAAACTGACTCACATTTCTAGCACACTTTGACGTGCAGTATCTCTTGGAAGTCTCAGCTCTCCGATGGGCAGGTTACTGTTCTTATTTTATACATGGCAAAGGGAGTCTCAGGGAAGCTGGGTGTCCTGCCAAAATCTCACGTAGCCCCCAGCATCTGTGAGGGAAGGAGGTGATGGCACAGACTGGGGACACGGTGGCAGAGGCAGTCAGGTGCCTGTCCACTCCTGGAGAAGCGAAGGGCCAGGCCTCTGTCTTCTAGACTCCCAAGATGCCTGCTGTTAG
>NC_043716.1:55231271-55236383 GCF_006229205.1 Suricata suricatta | reverse complement strand
GCTCGGAGGAGGCCGGGGAGCCGCGGCGGGCCGGGCGCGCCCGACGGTTCCGGGCACTCACGCGGCGCGCCCCTTCCTCCCCGCAGCCCCCCGGGATGCGCTAGCGGCCGCTGTGCGGAGGCCGTCAAGCAGCTGCAGCCGCCGCCGCCGCGCAGATCCACGCTGGCTCCGTGCGCCATGGTCACCCACAGCAAGTTTCCCGCCGCCGGGATGAGCCGCCCCCTGGACACCAGCCTGCGCCTCAAGACCTTCAGTTCCAAGAGCGAGTACCAGCTGGTGGTGAACGCAGTGCGCAAGCTGCAGGAGAGCGGCTTCTACTGGAGCGCCGTGACGGGCGGCGAGGCGAACCTGCTGCTCAGCGCCGAGCCCGCCGGCACCTTCCTCATCCGCGACAGCTCGGACCAGCGCCACTTCTTCACGCTCAGCGTCAAGACCCAGTCGGGGACCAAGAACCTGCGCATCCAGTGCGAGGGGGGCAGCTTCTCCCTGCAGAGCGACCCCCGGAGCACGCAGCCGGTGCCCCGCTTCGACTGCGTGCTCAAACTGGTGCACCACTACATGCCGCCCCCCGGCGCCCCCTCCTCCTTCCCCCCTCCACCCGCCGAGCCCTCCTCCGAGGAGCCGGAGCAACCAGAGCAGCCGCCGGCCCAGCCGCTCGCGGGGAATCCCCCCAGGAGAGCCTATTACATCTACTCCGGGGGCGAGAAGATCCCGCTGGTGTTGAGCCGGCCCCTCTCCTCCAACGTGGCCACTCTCCAACATCTCTGCCGTAAGACCGTCAACGGCCACCTGGACTCCTATGAAAAAGTCACCCAGCTGCCTGGGCCCATTCGGGAATTCCTGGACCAGTACGATGCCCCGCTTTAAAGAGCAAAGGGCAGAGGTCGGGGCGAGGAGCCTGGGGTCCCCTCTCCTCCGTGGCACAAGCACAAGAATCCAGCCGTGAGAGTCCTGCTGCTCTGGGGGGAGCCAAGGGGGAGGGGACAGGCCCCTCCCTTCGGCCCTCCGCCCCCCCTGCAGAAAGGGGCCGGCCAGGACCTGGAATGTGTCTGAGGGAAGGGGGAGCGCCACCTGAGCGCCCCGCCCCCCACTCCAGCGTCTCCGGTGGAGCCCGCTGGCCAGGTAGGGTCAGCGGCGACAGACCGCAGCGGATTCTCTTCTCTTCGCTTCCTCAACTCCCCCTGCATTTCCAAACAGGGGCCACCGCAGGACCGTTGAACTAGTGAGAACTGCCTGGGAGTCTTCAACTTTCCAACGGAACTTGTTTGCTCTTTGATTTGGTTTAAAACGTAGCTTTAAACCTGAGCAGGTCTCGGGCCTGGAAGAGGGGGGAGGAGAGGGCGCCCCCAGGGTCCTCAGGGCTGCAGGCGGGCCTCGGAAATGGCCACGCCCACCGTCCGCCCCAGGTAAAGGGGGCGGTTGCCTGCTCCTCTCCGTCCCCTCCCGTCCCCACCCCCCGGCTCGGTGCGGAGGGGGCTTAAGGTCAAGGGGTGACCTGAAGGGGGCTACTCTGTCTCCCTCTCTGGGACAGCCACCAGGAACGCAGGTCCCAGAGTCCATCGGGTGCCCTAGAGCCCAGGGCCCTTCCCTCGTTTTAAGGGGGAAGTGGCCTTCGGAGAGGGGAGGCATGGGCTGGTCAGTTCTTTTCAGCACCCGCGCTGCACCTGGGAGTGGGGAGGAGGATGGAGGAGGTGGCCATCTTTGACCCCCGATCTCCCACCGAAGAGGGGAGGGATTCTACTTGGTGCCTCCGGACTGTCTGGCTAGGAGATTGCCTTAAGTGCCCCCTGTCCCATGGATAGGGACTGGCACAAAGGAAGCCACACGCTCAGCCTATCCAGGCAGAGGCCGAGGGGTTCCCGGAGGGCAAGCTGCTGGCCACTTGGCCTGGGGGGAGCTGCGGGCGGAGACCGAGGGGGGCGGAGATCCACGCCTTCCAGCCTTGGAAGAAGGCGAGCCCATTTGGTGTTGGCCAGTCACAGGTGCCTCCGGTGTCCCACAGACTCCCCACCCCCTACCAGGCCCAGCACAGCCCTCACCTGGGGGGTGGGGGGAGGAGGGCACAGGCAGGAAGTCATTGAGAGACTGGGGCCCCTCTGTCAGCCCAGCTGCTCCCACTTTGCAATAGCACTGATCAGTGAAAACTTACAGGAATGTAGCAGCGATGGAATTATCTGGAACTGTTCTTTTTCGGGAAAACTGAACAAACACAAAAGTTTTCTCTGTCAGGTATTGGGCTGGATGGGGCAGCTGTGTGTTGGGGTGTGTGTTTTTTTCCTGTTATTTTGTTTATGTTTTTTAATAATGTTTACAATCTGCCTCAATCACTCTGTCTTTTATAAAGATTCCACCTCCAGTCCTCTCCCCTCCCCCACCCAGGCCTTCGAGGCTGTTAGGAGATGCTTGAAGAACTCAACAAAATACCAATCCAACTCAAACTTTGCACATATTTATATTTATATTCAAAAAAGAAACATTCAGTAATTTATAATAAAGAGCACTATTTTTTAATGAAAACCGACTGGAGCCTTTCCCCGCCCCTCCTCTGCCTTGCTTTCTCTTTCACCCACACCCACGCGGCGTCCAAGGGGAGAGAGGGGTGAGGGGAGCCAGCCGCCGGGGTTGCGCGCTCTGCCCCCTTGCTTCCCCAGGCGCTCCTCGCGCTGGAATCAAGTTCATCTTCACCACGTCACTGACAAGCTAAGGCAGCCACCTAGACTGTACCGAGAGGGGTAATTCCTGCTAGTCTGATTCAGATCTGACCAGAATATGCAAAGCAAGTTCGAAGGAAGCGCTTCAAAGGGTTTGCAGGGAGTAAGCTGAGCTGTGGTCAAAGATTTTAGAGGCTCCGGGCTATTAAAAGCGCTCTGCTCCTTGGCTGGTGGTGTTCCGAGAAAGCCCAGACTCCGGGGTCCTGGCGGGGACCCGCGACCTCAGCACAGCCAGGTTCGTGGGAGGTGGGGGAGGGGTGGGCCCTCCATTCCTGGGAGATCCGGCCTGAGCAGCGAACCCACAGGCCCTCCCAATGACCGTACCCATCGATTTGCCTGTTTTCAGTCACGCCCACCCTCTGGGTGCTTAGCCGCTATCTGGGTTAGCCCTCCCGCCCCGCAGGACGGGTATTCACCCCTGTATTCTCAGACTCCGCAGCAGGCTCGTGGCAGCTGGGGGCTTGTGCTGGTCACTTCTGAGGCCGAGAACAGGGCTCAGTCAATATTTGTCCACTGAGTGGGGCGGCCACTCAGGTTCACGAAGGTTAAACAACTTGCCCAAGGACACACCACTTGGGAATGTGGGGAAAACACAGGACTGAAACCTGGGAACGTGAGCTCTCTCTGCCTCCCTAAGCATAAGTATGTGCCCAGGGCTGCCCGTTGGTGCATCCCCCTGCAAAGCCAGGGGGTGAGGACCACCCCTTCGGGGTTTCAGCCTTAGGGTTGTTGCTACACACACACATACACACACATTTCCTCCATCACGTTTTCCTCCCATGCTTCCTCCCCCCAAACCCCAGACCTGACAGCTGGAGAGATAAGTGTTATCCCCAAATCAGGGGGGCCCCATCCCTTCCTCCAAGCCTCAGATGCCTGAAAGCAACACCAGAGGCCTCTTCCCAGCCCCTGCCCCCTCCCTGGGCCCTCTATAAGCTGCTCCGGGAATCAGTGTCCAAAAGGCAACTGAGAATAAATAAACAAAGTCGTTTTTCTTTCCCATTTCCTAGACTTCGGGGGGAAAATAACGTAATGATGTAAAGTGACAAGAAAGAGGCCAGGCCGGAGACTACCGGGTGGACAGAGCCTGCAGGAACCCCTCCAGAGAGACCACCATTTCCCAGAACTGGGAATCACCTTCCCAGAGCACAAGGTCAGGTGAGGGACCCAGTGAGACCTGGCTCATCCCAGAAGGAGGGGAGCCTGGGAAACTCCTGGCAGGCTCTTCCCTGTTCTGGCGCTGCTTTGCCAGGGTGTCCAGTGTCGACAGGGCGCTAACCAAAGGGCTTGACTTCTCTGCCCCAAGGGGAGGCTCCGCTCCGACCTTCCCTTGGGAGGTCGAACTCAGAGGCAGGAAGAAAGACCCCTGAGCTTTTTCCTGTGCTGCCCCTTCCCCCTCACATTGATCCTCCCACACTTTTTTCTGTCTCTCCATTTTCCAGACCCCAGGCTGGACCAACCTTCTACTTTTGCAGACAAGCAGCCGGAGTCCCGGAGAAGGGAAGCGATTTGCTTCAACTCACACTGCAAATGAGCGGCCATAGCCAAGAGTCTCTCCCCCAGATCATTCTGCTCCCTGCCGCTCCTTCCTGTTTCCCCTGCTCATCCTACCCTCTGTTGCAGAAATCTTTCTGGACTTCACAGCCCTTTGGGGGACAGCCCCCCCCCCCAACCCAGGACTTAAGGGGTAGGGATGGGGGCTCTGCCCTGACTGCCAGAGGAGGGCTCCACCTGGTTCCCAGATTTGCTAAGAAGCCTGAGCAGACACCCAGGCCTTAGGGGGGTTAAGAAGAACGAGGCTGGGGGTCCCTGGCCAACAGGGGAGAGGTTGCTGCTTCCTAGGCCCCGTGCCCTATTCCGCTGCATCTGTCGCTTTTAAGTATCCACCCCCACCCCCGAGAGGCCCTATCCTCTCTCCGGTGGTGCTGTTTTTGGGCAGGCCTCCGGATGAGCCAGAGCCAGGAATGGGAAATCTAAGGCCTGCTCTCGGGGGAGGGAGCGACGGAGGCCACAGACAGGGGGGCTGGAGCTGGAGAAGAAGCCTGCACGTTGGGCCCTTCCTCAGAAAGGAGGAAGGCGGCTTGGGAGGGGGCGCCGCCGGGGTACCAGGTGGAGAGACGGGGAGAGAGAGTCCCAGAGGGAGTCTGAGCTGGGACGGAGATCTGCAGGGTGGGGGGTCGCCGTGCCCAGAGGAGGATCCACAGGACCCCAGGCCGAGGCTGGGATAAGCCGGGCCCGGGGCGCACCTTCCCGCGCCGCGTCCCGCCCCCTCCCGAACGGACGGGCGGGCGCGCGCGTCGCTCCCAGGCCGGCCTCTGCCAGGAAGAGTCACTTCCCGGAGGCCGCAGGAGCCCTGGCGGAGCTATGCGAAGAATGTCCGCGCTCAGCCCAGCGGGTGGCA
>NC_043716.1:55221744-55231171 GCF_006229205.1 Suricata suricatta | reverse complement strand
CGCGCCCAGCCGGGCTTGCGCGCGGAGGGCAGGCCCCGCCCCCGCCACGCCCCCGCCCCGCGGAGCGCGGTCGCCGTGGCAACGGGATTACGGGCGCGCAGCGCTGTTTATTCTCAGCCTAGTGCCAGGAAATTCGACGGCGAGGCTGCCAGGCGCACCTCCCTGGGGTGGGGGACGGGAGGGGGAGGAGAGAGGGTGGACCGGCGCGCCCGGGGCTCCTGCGGGAGGGAGGGTGTCCTTGTCACTGGGGGGGTCACTGACCCCTCCGGGGGGAGCTGCTCAGAAAGCACTGGCTCTTTCCTGGCCAAATTCCCTCCTCCCGGGGGAACCGAATCTCCCCTCCAGGCTGTCGAGTCCCCTCCCTCCGCCCCCAACGCACACTCCTTCTGTCCAGGGATCCGGTCCTTGGAGCCCCCCAGCCTCTGTTTCTGTCCCTCATTCACTCATTCATTCTTTCACTCCCCAGATATGTAATGAACACATCCTGTGTCAGAGGATTGAGCGCAGAATGAGACAAGGCCCTGATTGTCCTGCTCTCCTGAGATTTAGCAGGAGTGACAGATAATGAACTAGTAAATATGTAAATAAAATAAACACAGACAGCTACTCGTATTGCCAAATGCCTCTTCAAATCACACATTTCCAGGAGGTGGTATATCCCCCATCCTGTGTCGCCCTCAGGTAGGGTGACCCACTAGTCCTGGTTTGCCCAGCACTGCTCCAGATCAGCCCTGAACGTCCAGCAAACCAGGCCAGTCGATCACCAGAACACACCCACTTCAGAGATGAAGAAACTGAGGCCTGAAACACAAGGGCAGTCCTTCCAGGGTCATGGGGTCAGTTAGAGAGAGAGCTAGAGCCTAGGGCTGTTTCAGCTAAACACCGCCCCCCACCAAAGTGCTGAAGCGCCTGCAGCCGGCCCTCCAGGGAGCCAGGGAGCTGATGAAATTGCTAACTCCCAGACTCCAACCCCAGCTCTTCGGAATCAGAAGGCCTGAGGATAGTTCCGGAATCTGAATCCTCAGCATCTCCCCAGGTGACTCTCACCACTTCTTGCTGCCTTTCCGGGAAGACAAGCCTAGATCCTCCTCTCTTCCTGGGAGAGGGAATTTCCTTCGTGAACCCTGACTAAGCCAATCTGGGAACTCAGCAGGGAGGGAAAGCCTGGGTTCATGGCCCTCGCCCCGGCAAGCGCAGGCAAGTGCGGCCCTTCCCTCTGCTGGGCTCCAGCTCCTGAGCCCTGGGCCTGAGAACAGGGGGGGCCCACGGGGGAGGTGTACGGTGTTCCTTCCCCCCAGGGCTGAGCCCTCCCCGCTGTCCTGTGCTGGGAACAGGCCAGGCATTTGTGAAATCCTTGGGTGAGCCTGACCCACTGTCATGAGGACTGCCTGTGGAAGCTGGTGCAGGGAGGGGGATGGGGGGCTGTTCCCAGAAGCGGGGAGAACTCTGGACTTCCCACTCCTGAGCGCTCGGCATTACAGCACACCCTTAGCCAACAGCAGCGGCCTGGAAGGCTGCATTGAAGAGATTCACCAGCAGCTGCATGCTGCCAGGGCTCTGAATGCTAAAACCCCGTGTTATCTGCTTAATCTGTCGGGGCGGCCATTCCTTGCAATAATACGGCCCAGCCTCAGGAGAAGGCTTAAAAAGCTAGACTTACAGACAAAGAAAACAGCCAGAATGCTAGCTTGTTACGTATGTTACACAAGAAAATGTGTTTCCTCTGTTTCACCTCCCTCCCCCAAATCTCCAACCTTCCTTTCCCAGAGAAACCAGTATTTGGTATCTGCCTCGGGAAGATGTTAAAGATAAAGGCTTGAAATATAAAACCTGGTCCTTCAGGAGGTCACTGCACCGGACAACCACAGGGGGCGCCATTCACAATGTGATCTTTGTGGATGGTGTCCCCTGAAGTCGTGTGATGGGGGTTGCAGTGTTTCTGAATTTTAGGGTACATCAGCAGCACCTGACCCTTGTCTTCACAACACTCCCCCGTTCACCAAAAAAAATTAAAAAAAAAAAAACAATGCTCCAGGTGATCCTGGTGGGGGTAGGAGCCCTCTTCCGGGCACCATGACTGACGCTGGAGGTCAGTACTAAGAAGCATTCAGACGTCAAGAGGCTTACCGTCTGAAAGGGGAACCAGAGGTGAAAACCAAGAAGTATCCTAAAAAGGAACGGTGTCAAAATAAAATGTTATACAGCCTACAGATGGCGGCCCCAGGAGGAAATGATCTCGAGTGGCTTCCCAGAAGAGGTGACACCCGTGAGCTAAGGCAAAACGGCAGGTGTTCCCCGGGCAGGCAGGCGTGGGACAGAGGGGCATTCTAATGATCTGGAAAAGGGAAATGGCCCGGAAAAGGGAAAAAAAACCTTTAAGGAAGTTTTGGTTTGGTATGTCCCCATCAGGCACATCCCCACCAGATTCATCTTCTAAAAATACTGCCTTTATTACGTCACACACACACGGCCCATGCCTCATCTCTGTAGGATCCACGTTGGTTCCTTTGTCATTTTCTTCTAAACAGAATGGAAAGTCTAGCCTGGTAATCGCCCCACACGCTGCACCCCATGTGGCAGAGACCCTTCCTTCCATTAGGGCGGTCTCCTCATCTGCCCACCGCACACGTCCCCCTGCGCTCCCCTGGGAGCCCGTGTCCTGCTGTGTTGGGGTTATCCGACCCAACTGCCCAGTCTGCCCTGGCCCTCTCTTTTGTTTTTGTTTTTTAATGTTTATTTACTTTTGAGAGAGAGGGAAGGAGAGAGAGACAGACTGTGAGCAGGCGAGGGGCAGAGAGAGAGGGAGCCACAGAATCCGAAGCAAGCTCCAGGCTCTGAGCTGTCAGCACAGAGCCCGATGTGGGGCTCGAACCCACGAACTGTGAGATCATGACCTGAGCCGAAGTCTGACGCCTAACTGACTGCACCACCGGGGCACACACCCCCTCCCTTTTTTTTTTTAATGTGCATCTCTTTTGAGACTGCCTCCCTTCCACCTCCTCCCTGAGGCTCTCCTGGACTCCCAGTCCTGGAGACTTCCCTCCCCGTCGTCAGCAGGGCTGCTGTGTGTGCAGCCACTACTGCTCCTGTATCGCTGGGTCACGTGGTGTTACTGTTTCTTGATTTCTTCCAACTGGGCTGGAACTCTTTGAAGGAAGAAACTCACTCTTATTTGTTGCTTCAATGATTATTTATTAAATGCCACTGTATCTTCTGCTCTTTTAGGTTTTTCACAAAGCCCAGCAGATTAGGTGGTACTTGTGGGAACTCGTCAGACACTTGACCCACAGCTGTACGAAAGACGAAATGTCTTTTTTTTCCTTAGGGAGAGAGAAAGTGCTCAAGTCGGGGAGAGGGGCACTGGGGGAGAGAGAGAGAGAGAGAGAAAATCCCAAGTCAACTTCAAGCTCAGCACAGAGGTCAACACGGGCCTCGACCCCACAACCCTGGGATCATGACCTGAGCTGAAATCAAGAGACAGATGCTCAACCGACTGAGCCACCCAGGTGCCCCAAAAGAAGAAATGTCTTTAAATAATGGGGTTTCAGAAGTTGCTACAACAGTGTCACTCACAACTTTTACTTTGGGAAGCAAACAGGCATCTTTTATTTTTAGCGCCCTCTGTTTGCATAGCAGCGTTTCTGTTCCTCTCAGAGCATCCTAATACATGACATCATTCCACGTTCCCTACGTGCCTCCGATGCAAGTGAGGCAGGTAAAATGAAATCGATTGCGTTTTCCAGATGAGCACGTTGAGGTGTAGTGGGGATTTGGACCTCCCTCAGATCGCACAGGTAATTAGCGGTGGAGGCAGACTTAGAACATCGATCACCAGACTTCAGCTCCAGTGTCTTTCCTATGACTGCCAGCATCTGCGTGGGAGAGCCCCCACCACCCGGGACCTCCATCTAGCAGCGGCTGTGAAGGCTCCCCAAAGGACTCAAATGGCAGCTGAGTCCACACAGGCCATCTCAGTCCTGGGAGACGTCCTGGGCCGTCATCCTATCTGTCGAGAACTTGCGTGGACGCAGGGAGCACTGGAACCCTCCGTCTCCCAATAGGAGAGAGCCTCCGATGGGCGCCCCCCATGAGCATGGGATTCCCAGGGAAATTCCAGCAAGGCAAGACCTCTGGCCGACCCAATGTGCAGGATTTTGCTCGAAGCCTCAGAGAACCCCAATATTGCCCTGAGCTCTTCTTCCCAGGAGCTAGGGAACTAGATGAAATGACCTCTATGTAACTTTTTCTGTTACAGAACCCTGTGGAAAGGAGGCTGGAGGGAGAGGAAGCTGGCACTGGGAGGAAGTGCTCCTCCAGCTCTTTCCTGTGCTCTTTGGTGCTCCTTGGCTCCTGGAGAAAGTGGGCAAGGGAGTCTGGCAGGAAGGCTACCCAGGAGACACATGGAGACCAACCGGCCTTGCCCGGTGGGGGGTGGGGCAGTCAATGGCTGTGGCATTCTGCCCTACATACTGGGGCTTCCCCACTGGACTCCTTCGGCCATCACTCCGGGGTTTGGCCGGGAACTCAGCAAGGACCCTGACCAGGCTATGGCCAGAGCCCTGGAGTGGAGGGAGGAGCCCAGGAGAACACCCGGGCCGGCCCGCGGGCACGCTGCCAGACCTCTCCCGTCTAAGAGAAAGAGCTGAGAAGGTCAGCCAAGGGGCCCAGCTGCAGCGAGAGACCTTGTGCGCACAGCAGGCTGAGGACTGAGCTGGTCGGTCTTGAGTGTCAAAGGGGACGGGCCTCAACCCAGGCAGAGTCCACAGGCCCCGGGGTCACCAGACTGGGCTCCATCGCCGGGAGGAGAGACATTTGGACAAGAGCCAATGAAAAGGACCAGATGCCCAGTAGAGGCGGCAGACCCTCAAGAGACAGGTGGGGAAGGGGTCACAGAGGACGGGAGAACTTCCTGGATGTGCACACATGCTGAGCTCCCTCCGTCTGTCAACGCAGCACATGGTACCACCCCTTAGATGTGCACTGCGTTATCTTTCCATGGGCCGATGCGTGACAGCGAGTCGTCACCTTGGGGCCTGGTCCCCACTGTGACCAATAGATACAGCTAACCAGGAGGCCACTGACCAGGACTCAGGGCGGAGCTGCTGGCCGGGGTCCGAGCTCTCCTCTGGGAGGAGAAAGCCGGCCTGGCCCAGGATCTGAAGGTGTCCTTAGCCTGCGAGGTGGCAGGATTCAAGTAATGGAACCAGCCTGCCCAGGATGTGGGCGGAGCTCTGCTCCTTCGTCTCAGGGGCCCTTCTGGCTAGTCTCTGGAGGGTTCTGTGGGAAACAGACCAGGACCGCATGAGAACGTCATTGGCCTCGGTCTCTCCCTGGCCAGTGGAGTAAGAATAAGACAGGTTCACGGTCCCACAGCGCTCTCCTCTGTCCTGACCCCATACAAAGAGCACCCCCCCCAGCATCCCTTATTCATTTCACAAACACCATCGAGTTTCCAGTGCTCCAAGCTCTAGACTAAGCACTTGAAACCCGAACAGTTAGTTCCCAGGAACTCTATGGCTTAGGTCCTAGTACTGTCCCCAGTTCTGTGGAGGGAATGGCTGAATAGGTGGTACTGGGACTCGCCCAGAATCATCAGCGAACCGGGAGCAGAGCTGGGGTCCCTGACCCCTGCCAGCACCCGCTAAGCCCACCGAGGCACCGGATACTGGCATGGGAGCTGCCCCAGCCCCCACTCCCGGACAGGTAGAGGGCAGAGCCTGGGCTGTCAGGGAGGAAGCAAGCTGTGTGCCCCCAGCACAGCTTCCTGGCAAAGGCCCCTGGGCGAGCACCTAAGGGCCTGGCCTTGGTTCCTAATCTGTCCATGGAGGACCTCAACAAAGCTTGCTCTGGGCGCTGTAAAGTTGAAACAAGACCAAGTCAAAGCTTTATTTTTATAAGCAGGGGCTCCCCGGGACCAGCAAGATCGGAACACAGCCCATGCACCCACCATCCAGCCCCACATGCTCCGGCTCAGAGGAAAGTGGCACGGCCACCAGCTCTGTGGTTTCCTGTCCCCGGAGAGAGGAAGACGCGAGGGAGCACATCTTCCCGTCTCCTCCTCGGTCTCTTCCAGGGTTTGCTTTGTGTGCCTGCTCCCTTTCCTTCTTGTTTCCCTCAACCACCCTCCGACTGACTTCTGGTGGTTGGACAACTTTCCTGCCGAGTCGCCATAGCAAAGGACCGCGCACTGGCAGGTTTAACACAAATGGACTTCCTGGCGGTCCTGGAGGCCAGAAGTCCAAAATCAAGGTATCCGTGGGACTGCACTCCCTCTGAAGTCTGGGGCATGGGGTGGGCGGATTCCTCCTCAGGTTTCCCAGCTTTGGTGGCCGCCAGCAGGGCCTTGCCAGTCCTCGGCTGGTGGCTGCGTCACGCCCGGCCCTGCCTCCGTCTTCGCCCGGCCTTCTTCTCTGTGTGTCTGTGTCCAAACCTCCTCTTCTAAGGACACCAGTCATTGGATCGGGGCCCAAACTCATCCAGGATGACCTCATCGTAACTAATTACATCTGCAAAGACCCGATTTCCGAATTAGGCCACAGGCACAAGTTCCACGTGGACATGAATTTTGTAGACGTGACTCAAGCCAGTTTTGGGGACTTCGTTCCGCAGGATCTCGGATTAAGAACGTGGTGTTTTGTTTTGTTTTTTTTTCCTTGAATCTTTCAGAAGAGCCTGAGAAAGGTGTCCTTCTTTGCTCTTGGGGCACAGGGACGAGTGGAACGTCCCAGTAGGCTCTCTTAAGTCCACCTTGAGCAGAGGACAGGCTGAAGGGGTGCCTGGGGATGAAGCCCAGTAGGGGGCCTAGCCAAGGGCTGCATGGCCAAGGGCAGTGCCTCTCAGGGAGGGGGCGTGCGGCGGAGCCAGCCTGGAGCGGCTGAGTCCCCCACAGACGTTGCCTCATTAACTGCAGAGATGCTTCCTGCATTTCTCTGGTGAAGAGCTCAGTCTTAGCAACCTCAGATGACCCCTCACGCAAGAAAGAGCATCCTCTAGAAAGCTTATCCGAGCTTCCATGGGCAAGGAGGGGAGAGGAGAGAGCCCCAGGGCCAGGCGTGGGAAGTCTGGCCAGTACCCCAGCTCCTTGCCAGTGTTACCCAGGGAAAGGTCCAGGGGATGCCCGACAGCCAGCTCTTTGCAGAGCCCTGGGTTCCTGACAGTGAGGTGGCCACGGGCACACAGCAACCTCCATCCCTCAGATGTCCCCATTGAATCCAAACACCAGGCTGGGGACAGCTGGGGAGGGGACATGGCCTTTCATCTGCATCTTCCTTGTGGTCAGAGAGGAAGCGGGACAGGGGGAGCCTCCAGGTGCCCCTTGAGAGCTGAGGGCCAGTTCTCAGGTCCTCCTCGGCCCTCCTCAACCAGTGCCCGCAGCCCCTTCTCTCTGCCCACACTGCCCTTCGCCTGCAGCCGAGGTCTCTGGGCAGACCTCTGGCTCTGACAGGCTCTCTGGAGCACCTGGGTCTGACTTCTAGAACCTGGGAAAGGAGAGAGGGAGGATGCCAAGAAGGCACGAGGTTGTGCTCCTACCTGAACCACATCACAGAAAGGGGACCGCCCTGCCCCAGCGTACCCGCAGCTGCTGTTCCCGGGACAGGAAGTCAGCTGAGTGCCGGGCAGGCGGCAGCGGGGGAGGGGCTCTGGCACCTGGGCAGTCAGTGGAGGGCCATCTGTCCCCTCCCCCCGCCCCTCCCCCCACCCAGGGCACCAGTTCCCACACTCCGGAGGCCAGACGGAGTAGGGATTATTAGGAGGTGAAACTTTCTCCTGGTTCACTTTTGCCCCCTCGCAGCCAGGAGACCTGAGCAGGTCATTAACCTGCTTCCATCTGTGCAATGGGGATGTTAACCGTCTCCGCTTCCTCGGGCTGCTGTGATCGTTCAGTAAGTGAAAACCCACGTTGCCCAGCTCACAGTCAGCACTGGCTGCCCCGATGCTCCTGAGAAAGGGCTGAGCCCCTGGACAGACTGGATTTCATACAAACATTCTGGCACTTCTGCAGCGGCCTGGCCTGCTTAGGGGAGGAAGGATGACCTTCCAGGCAGCCCCTGCCCTGGTCTACTAACTCTCCCTGGGAAGCCAGTGACACCCTCCCTCCCTTCTCACACTGGGTGAGCTCTCCCTCCACCAGGGCCCCTCTCTGGCCGGCCTGCCCAACCACAGGGCAATCAGGCTTTCGGCCAGGCAGTTACAGTAAGTCAGGCCCGTCCTTCCTCGCATGGGGTACCACCGCGCCCTGGTCCAGAGCCTCGCTTCCCATGGAGGAGGGGAGAAGGCGATGGAGAGGCCCTTCCTTGCCAGGTGCGCTGGGCTGGCTCTTAACCCCCACCCCCAGAACATGCTGGTCTTTCCCAGTGATTTCCAGCAGACCCGAGCTGCAAAGGGCAGCTGAAACAGCAATGATGTTCAGAAGGAGAGGCTGACTCACTCCAGCCAGGCTGCGCCCTCCGTGAATATTTTTGGACCTCAGCCTGGGATTCCTGCAGGTTTGGACCACAAGTTGGACCATCTTCTTGTATGAGGCACGTTCCAAGGTAACCCTGGGTGGGGGTTGGGTGGGGGAAGGAGAGGAAAGGGCCCTGGCCTAGGGGGACAGGACAGGGACATGGGAAGGCCTCACTGATCCCAGGCGTGACTGAGGAGGGGGGGGTGGAGAGGAAGAGGGGGCTCCATTGGCAGACCAGGGCACTTTCCATGATTATTCTATTTTAATCATAACAACCCTGTAGGGCAGATATGAGTAATCGCTGCTTAATAGACGAGGAAACTGAGGCTGGGAGCCCGTGAGAGGCGGCTGGATGAGAGGTGGAGCCTGCTGGGCAGAAAGGGAGGTGCGCACAGAGCTTCGCCAAGACTGCTTGGCCCCGGGATCACCGCGGACGGCGAAGCCCGAATTTTACAGGCCTGTCGGGAGGAGGGTGCAGACGCCGGTGGGGGTGTCCCTGGAGGCCGGCCCTGCCGCCTCTCCCTCCCTCTCCCCGGTTCCCCCCGCCCTGCTCCCCGCCCCCCACCAGCCCCCGGGTCCGTGCCTATGGCAACCCCTCCTCCAGACTCCGTGCGCCGGGGAGAGACCGCACCAGCTCTCAGACCGTGCATTCCTCAGCCCTTCCATCAGCTAGGTCGGCCCCCGACGGGCTTCCCCGAAGGCTGCGAGGTCAGCGTCCCACCCCACTGCCTCGGGGTCCGGCGCCGCGCCCCCTCCCCCGACGGACCCTCTAGGGTGTGCGCCCTCCGCCCACGCCCCTGCCCCACCTCCCCAGACACCGCGTCTGGGATTCCGGCCCTGTCCCAAGTCCCCGGTCCGCTACACGGCCCCTGCCCCATCCGGACGTCCGCGCCCGGGGATCCCGGCCTGCGCCCCTCTCCCCGGGCCCCCGCCGTCCCCCAGGTCCCCCGCGCCCCCGGCGCGTCCCGGAGCTGGGCGGCC
>NC_043716.1:55204205-55221644 GCF_006229205.1 Suricata suricatta | reverse complement strand
CCCTCTCCCCGGGCCCCCGCCGTCCCCCAGGTCCCCCGCGCCCCCGGCGCGTCCCGGAGCTGGGCGGCCCCTCGCGCCCTCCGGCCGCTGCCCGCGGGCCTCCGGGCGAGCCCTATTTCGGGCGCTGGCGCTGCGGGCCTGGGCAGCCCTGCCCGGAAGGGAGGCTATTCTGGGCCGGGCCCGCGGAGCAGCTGTGGCCCCCGGGCTTCCCGGCAGGGTGCGCGCCCGGGACAGAGGGCACGCTAGGGCAGGGCTCTCCTCCCGCCCCACCTTCCTCCCCGGCCGCGCCCAGCTCCCTCCCCTTTTTGGCCAGACCCAGGTCCTCTCCTAGGCCAAGAACATTCTCTGGTGTCGGGTCCCTAACAGAGTGTGTCCCGAGCCTGTGGCCACCGCGCACCCTCTCCCAGCGCTCCGTGCTGCCGCGCTGCCACCTCAGCCTCTCCGCCCTCTGCTCCCACCTCTCTGTGGGGCGATCTTCCTAGCACCCTGTGCTTGTTCGCATGGGCCCCGTCCCCATGGGTCCCACTTGCCTGCCCTTCTGGGCCGTAGCCCCTCACCCATGTGTCGGTAGAGGTTCAGCGTCAAATCCCTAGTGCCCAATACAGGACAGATCCCCCCAAATGGTCATTAATTGGTTACATGGTCACATCTGCTGTCACATTTAGGACACTGACTCCGGTCCCTGGGGGTCTTTTTACATTTTGTTCAGCAAAACCTTCTAATCACCATACAGCCGCCCCCTGGGCCCCTTCCTCCACCAGAGGGAGTGACCGTTTCCACGGGTGGCCTTGGCTTGGTGGATGAACCCTCAGGCATCCGCACATGTGACCTGGGTCCCTTCAGGCTGACTCTGACCTTAGGACCTATTGCTGGCTTCCTCAGAGCCACGCTCCTCCATCTGTGGACCAGGATAAAAATCTCTGTGGTCGGTCCCACGTCATGGTCCTAAGGAGACAGCATATACGCAACACCATCAGAATGCAAGCCGCTGCATTATCTCACCCAAATCCCTCTCTCCTGACCATACCGTTTCCCGGTTACCCGAGGAAGAGCTCTGGGGAGGGGAGAGGGGGGAAGCTAACATTTGTCTGCTCGCTGGATGCTTCACATCCTCATTCAGCAAACTTTAAAGTCAGCTGGAGCCACTTGGGTCTTGTTAAAAGGCAGACTGATGCCTCAGGCCTCTGGAGGGGACTGAGATGCTGCCTTTCTAGCCAGCCCCAGGCGTCTCCCTCCTGACAGCCCCCCCCCCCCGACCGGGAGGAAGGTGGGGGAACTCTCCGACAGCACCCCCCCCATCCTGTTCTGATGACAAAGAGGAGGTTTCCGGAGATTAAACGTTTAGCTCACTTAATGTAGTGAGGTCAGCGCTCAGGCCCAGCTGGCCATGGACTGTCCCCCTGTCCTCGGGCCCCAGCTGCTGGGGTCCTCCAGATGCTGCACCCTTGCCCCCTACTCCCTCTCCCACTACAACTGACACCCTGCAGCTTGGTTTCTTTTTCTTTTAAAGCGTCTCACTAGGGACGCCTGGGCGGCTCAGTCAGGATCTCAAGGTTGGTTTGTGAGCTCAAGCCCCACAGGGCTCTGAGCCTGGAGCCTGCTTTGGATTCTGTGGCTCCCTCTATTTCTGCCCTCCCCCCCACTCTGTCTCTCTCCCTCCCAAAAATAAACATTAAAAAAATATTTAAAATAAAAACAATTAAGGGTCGCACTAATACCTGTGAGTGGTGAAATGTACGAATGGCATTCTTAGCCTCCATGAGAGCAATTAAGTTATAGATGAATAAAAACCGAAACTTGTCCCCATTCCCAACTCCCCTCAGCTCACCGCCCCACCCCTGAAAAAGAAATACAGTCTCCAGTTCACTACTGGTTCTTTAATTGATGCCAATATAGTTTTGTTTACACCTTGGGTTAGCCACCGTTTACACTGTAGGATATGGGTAAAAGGTCAGGCCAAAAGCCACCAAACCAGGGATGGCAATCCGGTGAAAGAGAAAGAGAGTGAGCAGGGACAGAGAAGAAGTGAGGTTCAGCTATGCGCCCAGGAAGAGGCAGGAAACCACTTTCTCCCCAGAGCCCTTTCCTTCCCATCTTTCAGGGCAAGCTGGAACAGGTGAGGGGAAACCCAGGTCCCCAACACCCCGGCTCATGAAGAGCAAGGGCTCTGACTCACCCGTCAATAGGTAGTTCATACTTCCTGACGGGGAGGCCAGCGTCACCTGTAAATGGAAGGGTAATCAATTGGCGATTAATTAAAAGTGGAAGTTACTGGGAATGCAGAATTGCCCCGACAGAACTCAGCGGGGAAGGCGGAGTTTTCAGAGGTGTCTCTAGTGGGGGGAGGGGGGCAGTGCCCGAAATGTCCTGGTGTCCTGAATGGCCTCAGGCCCATCCTGGGGGGCTTGCAGGCTGGGAGCGGTGGGAGGAGGGTACAGGAGATGCTGGGGCCACACTGCCCAGGATGGAGCCGTGAAGTGAGGGGTCAGGCTGGGGTCCTGCACCTGATACGCGGTGCTTGCTTGGGGGTGCGTTCCTTTCATTCTCACTTCTGCTCACCAGCCCCGCTGGGTTGTCCCCCCCCATCTATTCCTCACTTCTGGGGCTGAAATGAGGCCAAACAGTGAGTTGCCTTTAAAGATGGACATTTTCTCAGACTTGGGAAATTGGGGAAAAACCACAGGTCTCCTTTCTGAGAGGGAAGGAGCAGGGCCCTTGAGGGGCGTGGGGGAGGGGCAGAGGGACTGGGAGGGGACTGGGAAATCTCACCGTCCCCACTTCTGCTTTGCAGACCTCTCACGTCATAACTTCCCCTGAAGGACCCAGGGCCATTTGGCCATTTGCATATGTCCTGTTGAAATTCTAAGTAGGAGTGCAGTGCCACCCTCGCCACCCCCCAGAGTGACACTGGGGAACCAGAGGGTGGGGGACAAGTAGCCATGGGGCTTCAGTGACCGCCCCGAACCTTCCCCTGGCTGATTCACTCTTATTCAACAGACGGGCCGTTTTCCTAGAATGTTGCAACAGGGGGAGAAGGGTTTTTCCAGAGATTTCCACTCTCCCGATGACCCAGCCCTGAGCCCCTTGAGTGGAACCCAAGAGGACCCCCACCTCAGCGGCCAGGCACCTGCCCTCTGCCCTCGAGGCCTCCTCCACCCCTTGTGTTCTCAAGGGGCCCAGCTCAGTCTCTGGAGGTGGCTGCGTGGCCCCTCCGCTGCCACCGCAGGCTCCGGGGAGGGTTTTTCTTCCTTAGGCCATATTTGGTTAATGGATGGGATGACTGGAAATTACTTACTCCTGATGAAGAAACCGGAAGGCAGCACAGTTTTAAAATTCTTTAAAAAAAAATCCATCCTGGGTTTTATCCCCTTCATTTTTATTGTCCCCTCCCTTGTGTCGTAAATGCTCCCCATTCTAAACCCTAAGCTCAGTCCTGAGAGCGAGCGCTTTGTGGGGCGAACCGAGTCTCACTCCCCTCTCTTTCCCCCCGGTCCCAGGGTTTTGTGACTTGGGATGCCTCCTCCTTGGGGAGGTGGGAAGCAGCATCAGCCTTGGGCTTGGGCTCAGTGCTGGCTGGCCATGGTAATGGCGATGGTCTTTATTCCAGCCAAGAGGCTGATGTTTGATCTCCAGGCAAGGACTGTCGCTGTTGGGCTCACTGTTCATGCAGGGTTGTTCCCTGTGGGCTGAGAAAGAGCTGAGGAAAGAGGGGACGGGGAATGTCAGGTGGGTACTCTCAATTTTAGGGGTATTTTTTCCAAAAGTTCAGGGAATTCTGGCCAACAAGAGCTATAGGTTCTAAGAGTGAAAATGGATCAAGAAAAAATGACCAACTGGGGGAGAGAGAATGTCAGGGTTGGGACAGTCCAGGCACAGAAGGTCTCAGAAGGTCTCAGTGAGAAAGAAGGGCAGTGGGCGGGTGCAGGGAACAAAGTACCCGGGACCTTCAAGGGAGCAGAGGTCTGATTTCAAAAGGAGCAGAGAAGAGGGAGGGAGGGAGGGGGCGCTCTCCACCAGAAGTGACTGCAAAAGGACAGACCCAGCACTTAGGTGAGAAGACTAAGTGATGTCCAAGAGGAAAGACAGCAAACTGCCTTTGTGGAGTATCTCTTGTGTACTGATGCACCCCAAAGCCCGCCAATCCAGAACCCCCCAGAGCAGGGGCTGTGGCGCTCTTCCTCCAAGAGACCCCCTCCGGGTGGCCACACCCTTGCCCCTTCTCCAAAAGGCTCCCAAGGCCACAAAAATGACTCTCAGCTTCCACCTTGCTTCTCAGTCGCACTCAGAAAGAAAGTGGGACAGGGCGAGATTGAGGGGAACTGAAATCCCACAGGGGAGGGGACAGCAAGAAGGGGCGGGGGCAGGGGCGGGGGATGGTGGCTCTGAATCAACTCAAATGTCAGCCCAGGGCTGCCATTCTGGGACGGGAGGGAGCTCAGGCCCCTGGCTGGGGGGCGACTCCTTTGCTGTCATCCCAGAGATCCGGAGAGCCACCGGAAGGTGGACAAACCAGGCCCCTGTGGAGCAGGAAGCAGACCCAGAAACTGGGAACCAGCGAGGATGATGGTGATCACCAGCTAAACGCTGGAATGAATCATTAAACAAATTCATTTATTCATGCCCTTAGTCAACAAATATTTACGGAGTGTCTCTAAGTGCAAGGTACCGTGTTAGGCACTGGGGGTGAGCTCTTAAGTTGGCGTGGACTCCGCGGCTACAAGCAGGGCGATGACAGTATATAATTATTGGAGCGGGAAATACTTTTAGGAGAGACATACGGATAAAACACAATGGGGCACAAATCGCGCATAGAAAAGGCGGCCCTGGGCGCCCGGGGGGCTCCGTCGGTTGAGCCTCCGACTTCGGCTCAGGTCAGATCTCACGTTTGTGGGTTCGAGCCCCGCGTCGGGCTCTGTGCTGACAGCTCAGAGCCTGGAGCCTGCTTCCGGTTATGTGTCTCCTTCTCTCTCTGCCCCTCCCCTTCTCATGCTCTGTCTCTCTCTGTATCAAAAATAAATAAAACATTTAAAAAAAAAAAAGAAAAGGCAGCCCCGTGATCGATGAGCTTATCGGAGGAAAGGGGCCAGACATGTTCCTGATAGGCCTATAGGTGCCAGTGTTTAAAAAGGCAGAGAAGATTTGGGACCCACTCACACGGGGTCTGCTGCACGAGACATGTCCTTACAGCACAACACGATGCAGCCACTGAGGATTGTTTATGCAGCTGTCCATCTGTCCATACGTGAAGATACTCACAAAGTATGAGCGAAAACAGACCACAAAAGACTATTTCGGTCTGACTGCATTTTTGAGTGTTTTGGCTTATGTATTTCTAGATGTTTCTAGAAACTTGTAGAAAGACATGCCAACGCGTTTGAAGTGCTCACTGATCCCTGAAGAGTGGGGTGTAGAATGCTCTCAGATTCTTTCTCATTGAGCTCTATTTTGGAAATGGAATGAAATGAATACTCTCCTTCTTCAAGGATAGAAAGCAGTTGATGGATACGCACCAGGAGGTAAGTCTCCAGAGGCTCACCGTCACTCTCTGGCCCGGACCAAGTCCTGTTCAACGTTTTCATCAATGAGTCAAGTGAAGAGCATGAAGGCATATAAAACAAAACTGGCGGGGGTGGGGGGGGTCACCCAACTTATCTGGATGCAAAATGATGACCGGCTAGAAGAGTCGGTGGAAAGACACAGGACTAAGCATAGAGTCCTCAGTGAGGGGCCGTGGGGACCCTGGTCCTGGAGGTCCTAGGAGGAAAGACATGGAGGTGCAAGTTGACTGCACATGAATTCATGCTCAGGGGCCCCTGGGACACCAGAAAGCCACCCCACCCCCGGTCCTTGTTGGGATGGGGTGGTCTCCCGTCCTCTGTGACCCGAGAGAAGACAGCATGTGGAGGATTGCAGGGACACGATGCCACACACATTTGTCCACGCCGGACAGGGAGGGAGGCCGGGAGTCTGCGCCGGCACAGGGGGGCTGACCACCAGGGAGGCCGGCCGGACCAGAGGACCCCAGGCGTCTCCTCCAGCGCTGTGCTTGCACCTGGGAAGTGGGAAGTGACCCCGACAGACAGGCCCCTTGAGTGGGGGTGGCCCCGGGGAGGCCAGCACTGGCTGACTGGCCTTCGGTAGGATGACAACAGCCGCTGAAGGGAGCGGCCTCAGCCCGAGGTGAGAAGAAAGCGTGCAGAGGTCAGGGAGTCCTGGAGAGACTTCTCAGTCCTGGTCAATGGCAGGGGGCAGGGGGAGCCCTGGAGCTGGAGGCGGGCAGGCTGGAAGCAGCCTGAGGTCCTGGGACCAGGCCCACGGGGCGTCTGCGGGACAGCTGAGTGCGGTGGGGGGGGGGGCCGCCCTCATGAGTGCACACAGCAGGGGGGCAGCCAGCGGGGTCGGGGGGGGCGCCTGGCAGTGGCTCCTGCCTCTGCAGACAGTGGGGAATTCCTAAGGAGTGTCCAGCATTGTGAGTGTGCCCGCAAGTGGCTGGAAAAGTCCAGAGGCTGTGGGCACAGCTGGCAGAGGGCACACTCAGCCGGCCTCCCGAGGACAAGGCAGGGCCCCCTCCAGCCCAGGGCTCCGGGCCCGGGTCCTCCGAAGCAGGCCTCCCTGTAATTACTACCGTGGGGTGCAGAGCCCCCTCTTTCAGGGCTGTCTCCGGCCCTGGGGGGGGCAGCTGCTATCCCGCCTCAGGGAGAGAGGGTACAGAGCCACCCCGTGACTCACTGTGCCCACTTCCTGCCACATAGAACCCTTGGCTGAGTCACAGGCCCCCCAAAGGGAGAGACTGGCCACAAGGCCGGAAAGCTGGAGCCCGATGGTGGCAGGAGTAGAGGGTGCGGGTCCCGCGGGGCCACCGCTGCCGTCTCCCGTGGCCAGAGCCCCAAGTCTCCTCCGAGCAGTACCAAGCCTCCGCCAGCTGGACTGACTCTCTGCTGGTATCTTCCCTCCAGACCCTTCCAAACAAAAACAAAACCAGAAACCCCAACTTTTTATTTTGAAATAGTTTCAGTTGCAAAAGTACTACAAACAATTCCCGTATCCCCTTCACCCGGACACCCCCAAACAGTCGGTGTTACCATTTCTCTTCCTGCTTCTCTCCCCACTTTCATCCGAGGCCATTTGAGGGTAAGTTGCAGACAGCATGCCTCTTGCTCCCCAAAACACTCCTGGGAGTGCGTCCCCCCTTCCCCCCCCCACCCCCCGCAAAAGGGCTTTTCTTATGGAATCACTGCACAGAGGCCTCCGCATCTCCTTCGTCTAGGGTCAGCCTGGGGCAAGCAGGGGAGACCCACCTGGCCAAGGCTGGCGAGGGGTCAGCACCCCAACTTCTTCCCTCATGCGGGGCCTGGGACACGGAAAGAGCACCTGCATCTGTGAAATTGGAGACTGCAATTTACTGAAGGGGTGAGTTAGTTTTTAAATTTTTTTAAACATTTATTTATTTTTGAGAGACAGAGCATGAGCAGGGGAGGGGCAGAGAGAGAGGGAGACACAGAATCCGAAGCAGGCTCCAGGCTCTGGGCTGTCAGCACAGAGCCCAATGCGGGGCTGGAACCCACGAACCGTGAGACCATGACCTGAGCCGAAGTTGGATGCTCAACTGACTGAGCCCCCAAGGCGTCCCTCTTTTTTTGTTAATTTATTAAAAAAATTTTTTATTACACTTTACTTATTTTTGACAGAGTGGAGTGTGAACAGGGGAGGGGCAGAGAGAGAAAGAGACACAGAATCGGAAACAGGCTCCAAGCTCCAAACTAGCTGTCAGCACAGAACCCAACTCACGAACCGTGAGATCATGACCTGAGCTGAAGTCGGACGCTCAACTGACTAGGCAGCCAGGCACCCCTTGTTAATTTATTTTTTCAGAGAGAGAGAAAGAGAGAGAGAGGAGGGACAGAGAGAGAGGGAGACACAGAATCAGAAGCAGCTCCAGGCTCTGAGCTCTCAGCGCAGAGCCCGATGCGGGGCTTGAACCCACAGACCTCGAGATCATGACCTGAGCTGAAGTTGGATGCTTAACCGACTGTGCCTCCCAGGAGTCCCACCTTGTCGTTGAGTCTTTCCATTTGTGTTTTCCAAGTGAAGTCCAATGGGACAGTGGAGCGTAGCTCCCGCGGGGTCTGGGCCCTTCCTTCCAGGGATAGGTTCTTGGTCACAACTCTGCCCCCCACACCCCCAGCAAGCACTACCACCGCCCCCACATGCCTGGGCCTTACAAGTGTATGGAGCACAGGCCCCCACGGCCCTGGGGAGCACACCCCCTGCCCTCTTGAGCCAATCGAATGATCACAGGAGTGATGATGTCCTCTTTGTTTCGGGCCCCACTCCCCATGCTAACCCCTGAGCCCCTAGTCAGCATCCCCTCCGGTGGGTACGCCCGCCCCCTATCCCACAGGTGAGACCACCAAGTCTCAGAGAGGTTAACTCACCCTGCGGTCAGCCGGTACTTAACTGAGCTGCACTCAAAGCCCCTTCTTCCTGCTCTGACATCCAAGCTGCCACTCTCGGCCACCGACATGGCTGTTTGTGACATCTGTCTTTTGATTATCTAGAAACAGGGAGATTGACCTCATTCTGTGCACCCCAGGGGAACTGTGGACACAGAAAATGTGCCAGACCTGGAGTAGGGATTTAGGTTGGTGGCCCTATGGGAGCCATGTTGATGCTTAGCACATGTGGGTGCCAGGACAGGGTCTCCAAGGTGCTTCCAAGCCGAGGCTGGGCCTGGGCCTGGGCCAGTCCTGCCTTCTGGCCTGTGGTCCAGTTCTCGTTTCCACCAGCCAGGGAAAGCAGGGCTGAGTCACCAGAGTCCCTGTCCCTGACTCTTCGCCCATACATCATGCATTCCAGTCCCTGGCTCTTGGCAAAGCCCCGCTGACTTCTTAGCTCGCCCCACCCTCTTCCCTGAAATAAATCAAAGGTTCAAGCTGGGGAGGAGGCCCCTTGACTCAAGCCCTTCGATCTGCAAAACGGAGGACGTGGGGTTTGGGTAGAGGTCCTGACCGAGTGGGAGGCGTGGGCTTGCCTCCTGGGTGGAAGGCTGTGCTTTCGGCTGAGTTCCCATATAGCTCTGGCCAGTTAACCTCTCGGAGTCTCAACCGTCTCCTGAATGGGGCTGGTGATGGTAGCAACTCAGCCGGAGAGGCTTCTGGAAAGAGTTCCACCCAACCCGCTGTGAAGATCACCCCCACCCCCAGCAAGTCTGTTAGGCATTATTAGCATCCCTCACTTTGCAGAGGAGGAACCGGGCTCAGAGAGGTCAAATCACCTGCCTAGGGCAACCCCAGCTGAGGTCTACCAGGCGACAGTGCAGAGAGGCTGCCCCCCACCAGGCGTGGGGCCCCGGCCAGAGGAGCCTCAAGGGCCGCTGCCCGCCCACCAACCCAGGGCTCCCGGAGTCCAGGGCCCCGAGCCATTCCGAGGAGCAACCCCAGAGGAGCAAGGAAACCGACCCCCTCCGGATAAACAAAGCACTTCCTCCCCGAAGCCGGGGGCCCAGAAGGAGGAGGTGCTGCCGCACAACTGTTTATAGAGACAGATGTTTGGGACGGAAAAAGAGAGACAGCCCTCCTCCGTCCCCATGGAGACAGAGGAAGTTTGCAACTTGGGCAGAGGCCACTGGAATTGAAAAAGGAGAAGGGGAAAGAAGGGAGGGAACCAGATCTGACCCGCTGAAGAAGGTTTGCCATTTTCAGACGCTGGTGCCTAACAAAGGGATGTTGCCCAGGCAACCGGGCCTGCGGGCAGCAGGCTCCATCCCTGCTCGACTAGGGGGCTGTTCAGAGCCTGCGGAGAAGTAGGAGAACTAGGTGTGGGCGCATGGGGCCGCCAATGCCATTGCGCAGCCAACCAGCCAGCGCGGACACACCTAGGGGCCTCTCAGCCCAGGGGCCTCCCAGGGATCCCTGCGAAGTGGGGGGGTTATTCAAGCCCGCTCCTCCCGCTCCTCCCCTTCTCCCCTCTTCCTTCTTCCGTTCATCTCTATTTTCTTCCTTCTCCCCTTTCCATCTTCCCCTCCAAGCCTTCCTTGTTTCCTAAGTGTCCCATCTTGCCCTCACCCCCAGCCCAGGAACCCTGTCTCCATCTTCTTGGTGGCAGGTGACAAATGGCCCTGGGCATGACTGATCCTAGAGGGCTGCTTTTGCATGGAGTGAGGCCCCCCCCCCACCGCCCCGGGGTGCCCAGCATGGCCATGTTCTCACGCTCTCTGGCTGGAGACCCTGGGCATTTCAGGCAGCAGTTATAGGCAAGGAGGGAGAAGACAGCTTTGGGGCCTCTGTGAAGGGACCACATCTGCTTCCTTGGAATCTCCTTGCCAGGCTCCCAGCCCTCTGGTGTGGGCTCCCTCCCGGCCAGGCCCAGCCTGTCTTCCCCGGGCTGCGCATTGCTTCCTCGAGCTTCTGGGCTCTGGTGGTGTCTTTGCACTGCCCCCATAGGCTCGATGTCCAGTGTGGGACCCACACTGGACAGCCTGCGCTGACCTGCCCCCAGCCCTTGCTACCTCTCCAGTCAGTGCAAATGAACTTTCTTTTCTTCCAGCTCAGCCGCCTGGCCCCCTCTCTCCTTGCTTCCCTCCAGGGGATGGGAGAGGGGGCGGATGGGAGAACTTCCGATGAACTCTGGCCCAGACGATGAAAATTCCTGAAGCCAGGATGTTCTGTGGGAAAGGGCTAGAAGGGAGAAGCAAGCAGCCACACTGGCTCTGGGGTCACGCCCGCCAGTCCGGCAGAGGGGCCGGCACCTTCCCACCTCCGACCTCACAAACCCCCCGGGGATGCTCCGTGATGGGAAGGGAGACCACAGCCGGACCACATATTTGTCCAGCCTGGCCCGCCCAGGAGCGCACCCCACTTCCCCGGCTGACGCTGCTGGGAGCACAGAGGTGTCCGGGTACCTTGGACAAATGCGGAGATTAACAGCTGGCAGGAAGGACTGGTTTGGAGGCTGTGGCCAGTGGGGGTGGTGCCCACAGCCCGGGGGCCAGGGGTACAGCTGTCACCGGCCCGTGTCGTGCAAAGTGGAGGTTCAGCTGAGAGGCCTGGGCGAGGGGGGTGCGGTGCAGGCGGTGACTACAGATCAGGGTTTCAGAATCACAGGGTCCAGCCCCAAGAAGGCAGAATCGGAGCCCAGAACTGAGGGACAAAGAATGCCAGCCACGGAAGGGCAGGAACCTTTGGGAGGACAGAGGGTGATGGGAGCCGCCATCAGCTCCCTGGTTATCAGGGATGAAGCCGGGTGGGCTCCCTGACCCCCAGCGCAGCCGAGCCGAGCCTCCTGGAGACCTCGCCCCTGCGCAGAGACCTGGAACCGGGCGCTTGCTGCCCAGCTGCCCAGCAGATGATGAGCCGTGGCTCTACTCCTGCCTCTGCCCCGGCTAACTGGGTGACCCTGGGCAAGATACTTACCTTTTCTGGGCTTCAGTTACCTCATCTATAAAATGGACATACTGACTAGCTGTGCCTCGCTCAGGTGTTATGAAGACCAGACACAATGGTAGGGAGGAACCACATTTAATCAGCACTTACTGAGCCCTTGGTGTGTGTCAGGCTCCGTGCTAGGCTGCCCATCAGGAAACAGGAGTATTGGGAGTGTGTCTAACAAGACGCTCTCATCGGGTCAGGGAAGGGGTGCGTCAGCCATGCCCTGAGTAGAAGTTACCCAACGGGGCAGCGGAGAGCAGAGGCGGCCTAAAAACCACAGCCCGTGGGCCAAATCTGACCTTTTACATTTTTAAATCATTGCAAAACAAAATTTTAAAAATGCTATTTCCGGACCCTACAGATCGTACAAAGTTCACTTTTCAATGTCCACAAATAAAGTTTTATTAGAACACAGCCGCACGCATTGGTTTGCAAACTGCACACCGTCTGTGGCTGCTTTCATGCCACAAGGGCAGAGTCACAAATTCTTCCTACCTGGCCCTTTGCAGAAAAAAAAAAATTGCTATTCCTGGCTGAGGGGAAGCAGGTTCAAAGGCTAAGGGGTGAGAGAGAGAGAATGGAAGTTTCTGGGCCATGGAAGAAGCCCACTGTGGCTGGAGCGGAGACAGAGATTGCTCACAGGTTGGCAGGGGGAGTGGGGGGAGGGAAAACTGCAGAGGTGACCCATTCACAACCTTTGTGGTCCCTCCCCGTACAGGAAAGGACAGGAGAAGAGGGTAAGGGGGCTCACAGCCAGATGCCACCTTACAAGGCCTCCCAAGGGAGGGGAGAGGAAGGAGGGAGCCAGCCAGGTCCTTAGTCCCGTCACCAAGAAATAAGGAGTCAATGCGGCCCCAGGAGGGCTTGGAAATCCGAACGTTCTTCATCCTTTCCACGGAAACTGAGAGAACTCTCCCCTCCCTTCTGCGGGCCTCAGCCACGCCTCCCTTTCCCCCTGGAACCAAGCCGGGAGGTTACCAGGGGCTGCTGTCCTGATTCTAGAGGCGCCCAGTGAGGCCTGTGGGGTGCTCCCTCCTCGCTCCACCTCCTGCTCAGTCAAAGCGTGAGCAATGCTGAAGCAGCACCTTGAGGCCATCCCGGGGGACCTGGGGCAGGCACACATATGGTTGGGGGTGCTGAGGTCACAGCTGGGCCCCGAGGCCTGCCGGGAGGGAGAGGAGGCTGAGTCCAATGAGGCCGGAGAGGGCAGTCCCGGCTACTGCGGGGCTGGGACCACCTTTGGGGGGGACCCCTGTGCAGTTCACAGGGCAAACCATGCCACCTAGCTGGAGGAAAGAGGTGCCTCACCAGGTGGGAAGGTGATCCAAGCCCACCCAAGAGGGGGCTGGGACACGTCTCCCTTGGACAGCTCTGGGGCCGGGCCTCCGCCGGTGCACAGAGGGGAGATGGGTCCCTGGGGGCCTTCCCAGATCTTCGAACCCCCAAGCCCCGGATGGGGCAGTCCTGCTCTCCTCCTAGAAGCCACCGCTGCATTGTCATCTCTGCGCCGTTCCCTCCCTAAGGACCAGCCCACTAGGGTCCTAGCCTTAACATGTGTGGGACCAGTTAGAGGGACCCTAGAAACCCCCATCCTGGTCATCTCTGGACCCCCAAAGTTGAGGAGGATGGTGAGAGCGTGGGGGTCTCCACCCCCCTCCCCCAATGCCAGCAGTCGGCTATTGTGTTGGGGTTCCCAGGACAAACAGACAGACAGGCACGGAAGACACTCGGTGGCTTGTCCAGCTACCAAGTGAATCAGGTGTAGGCTTCAGGGCGAGTGAGTGTGGGCACGGGCGCATCGAAATGCAGGTCTGTCCCTGTCCCTGCACCCGGGCTGGCGAACAGACGCCCCCAGTCGGGCCGGCGGGCGGGAGGCAGATGTTTCTGCCACGGCCCGCCGCCAAGCGTGACTTCACAGGCTCCCGTGCTCCCCCTTCCTCCTCCTCTGCACAGCTGCAGGGACTGGGGACCTGCTCCCTCAGCCTCCCCCGCCCCCAACCCCCAGCCCGGAGCCTCGGGTCGCCGGCCGACCCTCCTGGCCTGGGGTGTCTGGTCTCCGCCCGCCTCCTCCGGGCCCAGAGCCTCGGGCTCCATCACCCAGAGCCCCACCTCCCGCCACCCTTGGATCTGGAACCCGGATGCTCAAATCTCTGGACGTTGCCTTACTCCTCAGTGGCTCTCCAAGCCAAGGTCCCCACCCCTGCCCTTTCCCACTCCTCCTCCCCACCCCCACTTCCTAAAGCCCCTCCCCTGCCTGCCTGCAAGTCACCTGACTGGGCGCCGGAGCCCAGCCCCACCCAGATTCCTCACCCAGCCCACCCGGCTCTGAAAGTGCTGGAGGAGGCCGGGCTCCTTGACAGCTCGGAGGGGGTTCCTGCACGACAAGCCCCCCCCCCCCCCCCCCCCCCCCCCCCCCCCCCCCCCCCCCCCCCCCCCCCCCCCCCCCCCCCCCCCCCCCCCCCCCCCCCCCCCCCCCCCCCCCCCCCCCGCCAGCCACACACGGCGGCGCCACTCAGGCACCCAGCTCGCAGACACACGCGCACACGGGCGCGCGCGCGCACGCATGTGCAGCTCGCACTGCTGTGTACTATACGTGTGCGCACGTCTGTGTGCAATCACGCGTGGGCCTGCACACCCCCATGCACATGCTCTCTTGCACCATTCGGCTGGCGTCAGGCCCCACACTCCTTGCTCACAGACACCGTCCTGCCTCTTCAGCACCCGCAGGGGTTTGTCCGGGTCAGGAGCGACCTACCCCACCTCCGAGGATGTGGTACCTTCCCGCTGCCAGAACCGGCATCAGGTGCTTCAGCCCATGTTTTTTACAGTCAAGATTAAAACAACACAAAAGCAATCCCCTATTACTGCCCGAACTTGGTGAGTGATCGGCGGGAAAGGGGCAGCCCCACCCGTGGGGCCCGGCCTCACTGGGAAAGGGACTTTCCTTAGAAGGAACGGAGGCGCCTTGTATCAGCTCTTAATGATTTGGGAAGGGAAGCTCAAGAGATCTTTACTGTAATTCGAACAGCTAAATTATTCATCAAGAACGGCACGCAGAGATCGGACGGTGACCGGAGAGACAGGAGGCTCCAGCCCAGCCCGTGACCCAGGCGTGGGGACCAGCTCCCCAGCTCCTGAGGGGCCAGCCTGAGTCAGAGGGGTCTGGGGACAGAGCTGCCCTGGGGATTCCTGCAGAGAGGAAGGGCATCATTCCAGCTGGGAGGTGGGCGGGGACACCGAATCAAGGGGTTTTGGCCATGTCAGGAATTGCAGTGAGAAGGGGTCCCCGAAGGCAGGTGTCTCCCTGCTCACCTGCTCCAGCCAGGTAGACCCCTGGCCACAGCAGGCTGGCACTGACCTGGGAGGCCCGGGTTCAAGGTGCCTGGGTCCCCTATGCTGTCTCCCTCCTGCAACCTAGAACCTTCCCTGCCGACCTCAGGTGGTTGGGGTAGGAAGGGGCCTGGCCAGAGTCCCATCCACAGTTCAGACCTGGCCTCCCTGCTCCCCCAGGAGGCTCAGGCCGGGGAGACAGGGAACAGGCTGACATGCGTGCTCACCCCTCAAATGCAAAACAGCCCAGCTCCGTGTCCCTCACCTCCGCTCTGGGCACAGAAAGGGACTCGTGGGTGAGAAATCTCACCCCAGCTCTCCTGCCCCGCCGGGGCAGCCCCCTCAGCCCAGGCCCTGTGCTCTGGCCCAGAGGGAGTCGGGACAGAGAGCTCAGAATGAAGTCCTCAGACATTGTCCTTTCTTCCTTCCAGCTCTGCGAGTCCCGGGGGGAGAGGGGCCAGAGGGGCAGGGGGAGGGGGCGGGCCCAGTGCCCAGTTGTGGCTGTTGGGTAATATGTCCCAAGCAGGAGAGGAAGCCTTCTGGGGGAGAGGGGAGGTTTTCTCTGCTCCTCTTCCTCCCCCTCACAGCTCTGGACCTGGTAGGTGCTCCGTGGATATGGAGGGATACAAATGATGGGTGACGGATGGACAGTGGACACAGGGGGGAGGGGACGAGGGCCTGTGAGTGGGGGTGAGGACTGGGGCAGGACAAGTGAGGAGGAGGGATGGAGGCGTCAGGAGGCACCAGAGGAAAAGTAAGGGAAGAAGTAACACTGGGGGGAGGGGGCATCTAATGGTGGAGAACTTGCAGAGATGGGGGGTGAGAAGTAGGCTGGGGGGGAGGAGGGAGGCCCAGGGGGAGGAGGAGGAGGAGGTGGATGAGAGGCCCAGGAGGGAGGCCCAGGAAGAGAAGAAGGGAGGCCCAGGAGAGAGAGGAGGGGGAGGGAGAAGGAGGAGGGGAAGGGGGAAGAGCGAAGCCCAGGAGGGGAGGAGGGGGAGGGGGAGGATCAGGAGGAGAAGAAGGAGGAGGTGGAGAGAGGCCCAGGAAGAGAAGAAGGGAGGCTCAGGAGAGAGAGGAGGGGGAGGAGGAGGAGGGAAGCCCAGGAGGGAGGTAGGGGAGGCAGAGGACCTAGCCTTTTGGAAAGTGGAGCCCTGGGGGCAGCACGTGCTGACTCACCCTCCTGCCTTCAATTTTCCCTGTTTCCTGGGGATTCTCATTTTATTTTCGGGAAAGCTGCCTGCTCCGTGACTAATTTGTTCTTAAACAAACCAAACCCAGGCGGTGGGGAGGCTAGGCGGGGCCTGAGTCACTCTCCGCCCAGGGGGACCACACCTCAGCTGTGGCCCGAGGCCTCCCTCCAGCTCCTGGGGGCCCCTCTGCCCTGGCCTCGGATGCTCCTCAGAGAAGCTGGGCCCCCTGAGTTGAGGGCTGCAGAGTCAGCTCCCTGAGCGTCCGCTGCCTAGAGCAGCGCCTGGCAGCAAGCCAGTGCTCAGAGGACGTTTGTTGACTGACTGACTGATGACTCTGCTGCTCCCTCCCTCTTCTCTCCCACTCACCCCTCCTGGAACCCTTCCCTTCCCACAGCCCTGCAGTTTGGTGACACATGCTTTACTAGCAGTTACCTTCACCAGGACCACATGCTAAGCCAGACAGGATGATAAATGGACCTCTCTGAATCTGCATGACCAACAGGACCCTGCCTGGGGTGGGGTGGGGGGTGGGAGGGCGGTGCTACTCACATTAGGGTGGCTTGTGGGCATGTGCCCATCTAGCAACACCGCCGGGTCCAGCAGAGGGCTGCAAACCAGGCACTCAACCGGGCAGGCCGGGGACGCTCACCCCTCCATTTCACAGACGAGGAAACCGAGGCTCAGAGAGGCCTGATTGTCGTTGCGTCAATGAGCAGCTGATGCTGCATTTGAACCCAGATCTGAGGGCCCTCCAGCCCCCTAGCCTGGGAAGTGGCTGGGAAGTGGGAGCCAGGACCAGAGGGCAGCTTGGCCTTGGACCTGGTGGGGATGGAAGACATGGACCAGAAGGGGAGGGGGAGGGGAAGGGGGGTGTTTTCTCCAGCTCCAGGCCCCCACTCAACCCAGGTCTCCAAAGTGGGACCAGTACAAGGTAAGCCATGACACACTGAAGAAACTTGTGTTCATTGTTTTCATTTATTTTTGAGAGAGAGAGAGAGACAGAGAGAGAGAGAGAGAGAGAGAGAGAGAGAGACAGGAGTGTAAGTGGGGGAGGGGCAGAGAGAGAGGGAGACACAGAATCCGAAGCAGCTCCAGGCTCTTAGCTGTCAGCACAGAGCCCGAGTGGGGCTCAAACTCACAAACTGCGAGATCATGACCTGAGCCGAAGCCGGTCACTTGCCTGACTGAGCCACCCAGGTGCTCCCATCACATCCTTTTAAAATGTCAACTTTTGTGGGTACATAAAATATACACCTATTGCGGAAGCGACCACAGTTTCTAACCAAACCGCCAGGCTCTGGAACACGGGGGACACTGTCCCCCACCCCAGGCGGCTGCATCCAGGGACTCTTGCAGACAGCAGGTGCTGAGTAAACCTTTCTGTGTCCGGAGGCGGTGCCGCGCCAGGCCTGCGGGGGTGTTGGGGTGGAGGCGGCGAGGGACTGGGGAGGGGGGCGGGCTCGCGTGGCCCCCGCCGACATCCCGCCCGTGCG
>NC_043716.1:55199845-55204105 GCF_006229205.1 Suricata suricatta | reverse complement strand
GCGCTGCTGCCCGTGGGGAGGCGGCCGCTCGGTCCCCAGCCTCTCCTGCCGGAGCGCGTTTCCAGGAAGCGGGCGTCCAGCCGGCCCGACTTCCCGACAGCCGGCCGGGCGCGGAGAGCAGCTGCCGGCCGCCGCCACGGCTGCGTCTACACCAGCAATCAATGCACCCGGCTCCGCTCCGCCCAGCGCAGCGCCAAGGCCTGCAGGGCACCGTGCCCGCCCCTCCGCTGCACGGGGTCCTGGGCTTGTGTCAGGAGGGGGGATCCCTTCCTCCCTCCCTTGGGGGACAGGTCACTTGGCCTGCTTCCCTGTCTTTGAATGAGAGAGGCAGTCACCACCAGCCACCCCTGTCTGTGGTGCCACCTGGCCGGTGTCCCGCCCACAGACCCCTCGCAGCCAGCGCTTTCACTGCGACACAGCGGGCCCCAGGGCCAGCCGGCAGCCCCGACCTGAGGTTGGAGCAGCCAGGCTCTGCTGGGCCAGCACTGCCTCCGCTTTTTAAAAAGGGGGTCAGTGGGGCGCCTGAGTGGCTCAGTCGGTTAAGTCTCCGACTTCGGCTCAGGTCAGATCTCACATTCGTGAGTTCGAGCCCCGCGTCAGGCTCTGTGCTGACAGCCAGCTCAGAGCCTGGAGTCTGCTTCGGGTTCTGTGACTCCTTCTCTCTCTACCCCTCCCCCTCTCATGCTCTGTCTCTCTCTGTATCAAAACTAAATAAAAAAACATTAAAAAAAAATAAAGTGTTTCTATAAAAAAAAAATTAAAAAAAAAAAAAAAAGGGGGTCAGTGCACATTCCTGGGAAGGAACTCCCAAAGGAAGCGCAGCAGGGGCCTTCCCAAAGCCAGGGCTGCCCTCCACCATAGCCTCCCCCTGCGCAGGCTGGGAGTGAGGGGAGGCCCCTGGGCCTCTCAGCTCACCAGCCCCCAGCTGGGCGGGGGCAGAGGAGAAAGACCAGATGGGAGACAGGGAGACTGAGCCTTTGGGAAGGTGCAGACACAGGTCTGACGTGGAACAGCTCCTTGCTGGGACCTTAAAGCTGGAAAGACCCCAGAGGCCTCTTGGTCTCACTAGGTGGCCTGTGTCAGCCCCCAAATCCTGCCTTTTCCAAGGAAGCAGGAAAGAGGGGGAGGGGGACACGCCAGAGTCAGGATAGGAGCCATGAGGGGGACTGCTTGCAGAAGCAGTGTTTCTTCCCCTCTCCTCCTCCCCTCTGCTCCCCCTGGGGGGCCCTCTGTCCCCCCCCCCCGGCGTGGGGGAAAGAGACCCAGCTCTGGAGGAAATGGGCTCTGAGCCTCGCACACCAGCTCCCTGCCTCGGACTCACTGGCTCAGGGTCCCGTTTTCCCCAGATGGGAAACGGGGTGGAGGGGCTACGGCAGAAGGGGAGGCAGGGGTCTGCGGGTGTTCGAGATGGGACGGGCTGGTGTGGACCACGCTTGCACCTCAGGGTGTCTGGAAAGGGCAGAGAGGGGATTCGAGTCCCCGGAGGTTGCGGCGGCTGGACAGTGTTGGATGGAGGGAGGCCCGGGTCCCAGGCCCAGGCGTGGGGCGCAGCTTCCCGAAGGGCTGTCCTGCTCCAAGGTCCAAGGGGGGATGACTCTCCTGCAGGAGCCTCCGCTGTCCCCCACCCCACCTGGAGTGCGTCTAGGCCTGCCTAGCCTTGCTGTGTCCCCAGCAGGGAGGGTCTTCCTGGAGATACCGTGAAGGGGCCCCGGGGGTGGTGGAGAGGAGCCCCGCCCTACAGGCCCGAGCCCCCATGCGCACAGGGGAGAAGCCCTCGAGTTGGACTTTGGCCCCAGAAATCAATTCTTCCCACTGGAATTTGTATGAGTTTTAGATTCACATGTAGTTAGTTGTAATAATACAGAAAGATCTACAGGTTTTGCTCAGCTTCTGCCAAGGGAACCGTAGCCCAGGATTGCAGCCGCATAGTGGCCTTCGGACAGTCGTGTTTGGAGTCTTGCTTGGATCCATTTGGTTTATATGTTTCTATCACCAGGGCGCCTGGGTGACTCAGTCGGTTGAGCGTCCGACTTTGGCTCAGGTCATGATCTTGCAGTTCATGGGTTTGAGCCCTGCGTCCGGCTCTGCGCTGACAGCT
Organism: Suricata suricatta; assembly: GCF_006229205.1. Taxonomy (NCBI): domain Eukaryota; kingdom Metazoa; phylum Chordata; class Mammalia; order Carnivora; family Herpestidae; genus Suricata; species Suricata suricatta. Next base: position 55,202,007 of record NC_043716.1, on the reverse strand, counting down.
CGGAGCCTGGAGCCTGCTTCAGATTCTGTGTCTTCCCTTCTCTCTGCCCCTCCCCTGCTCGTGCTCTGTGTCTCTTTCTCAAAAATAAACGAATGTTTTAAAAATGTATAGTTCTGGGGAACCTGGGTGGCTCAATCAGCTGTGTCCGACTTCGACTCAGGTCATGATCTCACGGTCAGGTCTGTGAGTTCAAGCCTCGCATCGGGTTCTGTGCTGGCAGCTCAAAGCCTGGAGCCTGTTCCAGATTCTGTGTCTTATTCTCTCTCTGCCCTCTGTCTCTCTCTGTCTCAAAAATAAATAAACAACAAAAAAATTTTTTTTAAATATTTTATTTATTTTTGACACAGAGCATGAGGGGGGAGAAGCACAGAGAGAAAGAGACACAGAATCCGAAGCAGGCTCCAGGCTCTGAGCCAGCTGTCAGCACAGAGCCTGATGCGGGGCTCGAACCCAGGAACGTGAGATCTGACCTGAGCCGAAGTCGGAGCCTTAACCGACTGAGCCACCCAGGCGCCCCAACAAAAAAAAATTTTTTAATGTATAGTTCTATCACCTGTGCTGTTCCCCAGTACTGCTTTTTGTAACCACAGCCCTGCCACCTCCTGCAGGCCCCTCCACCCCCAGGAGTGAATTCTGAGCATCAGGTAGGCAATGATTGCTCCCACATCCCCTCCTCCCAGGCCTGTCACTGCCTCACCTCCCCTCAAGGGCGGGGCTGCGTCTCATCCGTGCTGGCCAGGCTACCTGGTCTGGCAGCCGAGGAGGGGCCCGCATGCAAATCTGTGACTCTGTGACTGGGGCGGGGGACAGATTCCCCAAAATGGCGCATGCAGCGTACTCTGATTGGTGGGGGTGGAGGAAGGAAGAAGCGTTGGTGCGCCTGTGTGTGGGCGCTTGCCTGCACACACACCAGATACATGTGGAAGGACGCCGTCGAAAACAACTTGTAACCTCGGCTGCTTCCGTGATGGGGAAGCAGGTGGCTGGTGGGGGGTGGTTGTTCCTTTCTCATCTCTGCTGGAACAGACCAGAGGCTTCCAACAACCTGAACTCAGTTTCTTAACAGCTCTGGAGAGCAGAAGTCTCAGCCCAGTCCACAGAGCTGTGCTCCTTCTCAGAGCTTGGGGGTGGGAGGGGGGGACTTGGGGGAGGAATCCACTTCCTTGCCTTTTTTCCCAGCTTCTAGAGGCTGCACCGTGTTCCTCCCCTTGTTAGGGACTGACTGTGTGCCCCCCTCCAGCTCCATTCATATGTTGAAACCCTAACCTCCAATGTGACAGTGCCTAGAGGCAGGACCTTTGGGAGGCTGTTGGGGTTACAGAGGTCATGCGGGTGGGGCCTGGGATGGGATTAGCGCCCTTGTCAGCAGACAGACCAGAGAGCCTGCTCGCTCTCTCCTGTAAGCAGACGCAGGGATACCATGGCCAGCTGTGAGGCAGGCAGAGGGCTCTCTCCCTAAACCTGATTCACTGGAACTGACCTTGAACTTCCTGCCTCCCGAACTTGGAGAAATGGATGTCTGCTGTTGGAGGCCCCCCATCTGCGGTGTTTCTGAGAGCAGCTGAGGGGACCGAGACTCCCCTCCTCCATCTTCAAAGCCGTTAGACAGCATCTCCTTGGGCCTCTCTGACCTCATGCTTCCCTCTTGTGAGGGCTGTGTGGTTATGTCGTCATGTGGGGGGCAGCCCTTAATGTCACCACATCTGCAAGGCCCCTTTTGTCCAAATAGGTAATGTAGTCACAGTTCTGGGGCTTAGGGTGTGGGCATCTTTGGGGGGCCCAAAGCCCACCACAGGGTAACACTTCAGGGGCGTCTGGGCGGCTCAGTCGGTCCAGCGTCCAGCTTCAGCTCAGGTCATGATCTCACGTGGGATCTCACGTCGGGCTCTGTGCTGACAGGTCAGAGCCTGGAGCCTGCTTCTGCTTCTGTGTCTCCCTCTCTCTCTGGTCCTCCCCTGCTCGCTCTCTCTCTCTCTCTGTCTCTCTCTCAAAAATAAATTAACAAAAAAAGAGGGGCACCTGGGTGGCTTGGTCGGTTCAGCGTCCAGCTTCAGCTCAGGTCATGATCTCACAGTCCATGAGTTCAAGCCCCGCATCACGCTCTGTGCTGACAGCTTGGAGCCTGAAGCTGCTTGGGATTCTGTGTCTCTCTCTTTCTGCCC
>NC_043716.1:55148592-55199745 GCF_006229205.1 Suricata suricatta | reverse complement strand
GTTCGTGGGTTCGAGCCCCGCGTCGGGCTCTGTGCTGACAGCTAGCTCAGAGCCTGGAGCCTGTTTCAGATTCTGTATCTCCCTCTCTCTCTGACCCTCCCCTGCTCCAGCTGTCTCTCTCTGTCTCTCAAAAATAAATAAAAAGCATTAAAAATTTTTTAAATATATTACCTGTTCAAAGATACAATGCCACCTAAGCAGAGGCAAGCTGAGAGGAGCCCGAGGTGCCCGGGGCAGGGGAAGGGTGACGAGGAAGCTGGGGCCGGCCCCTCCCGGGGCCCCGTCTCTCCTCTCACTGAGAGAGTCAGGCGGCATGGACCCGGCCTGCAGGACTGTGACCACCCCTGTGCCCCCCGGAGCCCCAGCCTTTGCCCTGACTGATGGGAATGGTAACACAGCCTTGCCTCCTGGCACTGCTTAAAGAGTAAAGCACTGAATGCACCCCAAACAGTAACCCAGAAAACAGAAGCTCCTGCTAGCTCTGTGACCACAAGGGAGCTGGGAGTCAGCGCCCTGGGACCGAATCGCAGCCACACCTGGAATCTCACCTCTGCTTCCTGTCCCGGCGGTGGCACAGGAGGTCCCCGGACTGACAGCGTGGCCCTGGTGTCCGGTGGAACTGGCTCAGAATCCAGTTCTGTCTTCGCACTGGCCACCCCTTGCCTCGCCTGCTAGCACCACCCCCGCTCTCTCCAGTAAGAGCTCCCTGGTTTTCATTCCTTCAGCGTTCTTGGTCTCTGTGGCTCATCGATGGGACTGATCTCCCCCTGGAAGGGGGGGAGAGGGGACATGACCTAGGACCTTCGGATCAGGACATGCTCCAGACACGGGGACAAGACCCAAGCAGGCTGAGCCCAGCCAGCCTGGGCTCTTCCTGAGCCGTGGTCGCCATTTTTTTGCCACCAGTAGGGAGAGCCTGCCCAAGGGTGAAGCCAGCAGGGAAGGTGAGACACAGAGACAGAGAGACAGCAGAGCCATGTTCAGGGTACACAGCCTGCGAAGCTGGATCCAACTGTGCCTGAAGCCTCCCTCTCCTCCTGTGTGGTCTCACCATGCGAGCTGACCTCTGTCTGTGGCCTTGGCCAGCGTACATTGGCTTTCCACGGTCCTGACTAGTAGTTATTAGCTGAGTGCCCTGGCCATTCTCCTTAGGTGTTTGGTCACGGAGCTCTGGGGGGCTCAGCTGGTTAAGTTTCTGACTCTTGGTTTTGGCCCAGGTCATGATCTCATCATTGGTGGGTTCAAACCCCACATTGGGCTCTGTGCTGATGGTGCAGAGCCTGCTTGGGATTCTCTATCTCCTTCTCTCTTTGCCCCTCCCCTATTCTCTCTCTCTCTGTCTGAAAATAAATAAACAAAAAAAAAAAAAGATTTAGTCAATGACACCAATACTACCTGCTCCTGTGGCTGTTGGGATGCTCTGTAAGATAATGAAGGAAGCATCTAGTTAAGCGCACAGTGAGCTACAAAGTAACAACTTAGTAGCCGGTGGGTTAGAGTTGAGTAAATCACATGACCAGACGTGAGCCAAACAAGATGCCTCCATCTCACCGGGAAAACCTTAGTGACTGAGCAGCCAGCCGGCGCTGGACTGAGACCAGAGCGCCCATGTCACACGGAGCAGAGACCCCCTCCCTCTCCAGAGCCAGCACGACTCCGGCAGAAAGCCCTCATCAGCGCCTGCGGACACATCCCAAGGTGACCCCGAGGCGCCGCACACTCTGTAGTTCCCTGGGTGTAGTCAGGAGCTGGGACTCGGGTCTAAGGATCAGAAGATGGTGAAAGGGGACGGGATGCCACTCCACGGTTGTAGCACATCATGGAAGGCTCCCTCTTAGCAGACTGGAAGGGGCATGGCCGCCTGCTGTCTCGATGAAGGGAGCACCAGGGGGCAGGAACAGTGGCCTCTGAACTTAAGGGTGGCCCCCAGCCTCCAGCCCTCAGTCCCACGGCTGCGAGGAAGTGAGTTCTGCCGATAACTGGAAAGAGCTTGGAAGCAGGTCTTCCTCGGCTGGGGCTTCAGATGAGGACACAGTCCCAGCACCACCTAACTGCAATCCTGTGAGATCTTAAGCAGAGGACCCAGCTGAGCGGTCCCCAGGCCTGTGACCTGATGCAGCGGCGTGACAATAGAGGCACGTGCTGTTCAAGCCACTGAGTGTGCGGTGATTGGCCACACGGCGTGGAAAACAAGTGTTGCATCCTGCTGAGGTCTGAGGAGTCAGAAGGAAGAGGCACCAAAAAGGACAAAAGACCAACACTCTCTTCTCCCGGAGCTGGGTGACCGTTTCCGGGGCCCGTTGTAACTTCAGCTGAACTACAGGCTCACCCCTAACTCAGTTCGCCGTAACCGTCGCTCACTATTGCTCACAGCTTCTGTGGGTCGGGATCTCAGGAGGGGTTTGGTTGGGCCTTCTGGCCTGAGGTCTCTCACGTGGCTGCCGTCATCCAAAGGCCGGACGGGACTGGAGGACCCACTTCTTTTGTTTTTCTTTTTAATTATTGTTTTAATGTTTTATTTATTTTTGGGAGAGAGGGAGAGACAGCACGAGCAGGGGAGGGTCAGAGAGAGAGGGAGACACAGAATCCGAAGCAGGCTCCAGGCTCTGAGCTGTCAGCACAGAGCCCGACGCAGGGCTCGAACCCACAAACCGTGAGATCATGACCTGAGCCGAAGCAGGATGCTCAACCGACTGAGCCCCCCAGGCGCCCCTGGAGGACCCACTTCTAAGAGGGCCCATTCACGCGGCTGTTGGCTGGAGACCCCCTTCTTCTCCCCGCGAGCTTCTCCGTGGGTAGTCCGAGTGTCCTCGTGGATGGGGCCCGGCTCTCCCCGGAGCGAGGGGCCGAAAGACCGAGATGGACGGCGCAGCACAGACCGGCGCGGTTCGGTGTGGGAGGGGCTGGCCACCGGGAGGCAGGGTCGCGGGGCCATCTTGGGGACTGGCCACCATACGCTGATGGCAGGGAGGACCGGGGTTGGTGGGGGCTTGGAAAGAACTACAGGAGTGGGGCAGCTGTCCAGCTGGGAGACTCTCCGGCCCCAGCCCGCGCCTCACGTGCCTCAGGGACCGAGCTGGGGGAGGAAAGTCGGGCCCTGGACCCCAGGGCGACTGAGGCCCCGCAGGAGGGGCAGGCCCCCGCTGCTCGCTCCGCCTCTGAGCCTGCACCTCGATGAAGGTGAGGCTTCTCCGCGCCTTCAATTTGGAGACGGGGGGCCTTTGGGGCGCCTGGGGGGCTCAGTCAGTTAAGCGCCTTACTTTAGCTCAGGTCACGATCTCAAAGTTCACGAGTTCGAGCCCCTCTCTGTGCCGACAGCTCGGAGCCTGGAGCTGCTTCAGATTCTGTGTCTCCCTCTCTCTCTGCCCCTCCCCTGCCCATGTTGTCTCTCTCTCTCTCTCTCTCTCTCTCTCTCTCAAAAATAAACCTGAAACCTGAAAATAATTGTAGACACCCTGAGAGGCGAGATAGAGCTGGGTGCTGCTGTCGCCCAGGCCCTTCACCCATTCTCCCCCTGAAACCCTGCATGACTGTCACATAGGGTACCGTCACCCACGTCACCCAGCTGGGGAAACTGAAGCTCCGAGGTCCCATGGGGCAGACCTTGGGAAAGAAGCCCCCCGATGCCTCAGGGGTCAAGTCCAGGCTCCCGCCCTCAGGGCCGCCTTCCCCGGGCTGAGCAGGGAGCCAAGGGAGGAAAGAGGGAAGGAAATGGTCTGGGGAGGTCCGTGCCTGGCAGGGGCTGTGGGGCTGTGGGCCGGAGGGCTGAGCCTGGACGAGGGCTGGAAACCTCGCTCCAAGCCATCGGAGACCCCAGCTCTGACGCCACCGGCTGACTCGCTGGCTGCCAGCCCTCCCCCCATCGATCCGGGGCGTCCAGGCTCACATCCCTTGCTGCACAGGCTTCCTGGAGCCGTCCTGTCATCTCCTTGGGGGCTAGCCCAACCTGGCCGTGGTAGGGAGGCCCCCATGACGGGCGGAGGACCCACCCCTAAAGCCGGCTGGGTGCTCAGATCTCCGCGGTCCGATGAAGGGCCCTGGGCTCCAGGTCCTGGAAACGGTCCCTGTGCTTCTAGGGGAGAGGCTGGTGGGCCCAGCAAGGCCAGCTCTGAGCAGGCAAGAGAGCCTGTGGGCCTAGAACCCCAGCCGGGAAGGACAAGGTGACCGGGTCAGGCGGCTCAGGTCGACCAGATGCACCCCGTGGGAGGATTCTGGAAGGCAGAGGGGGAGGAGGGGCGGAGGGCAGAACCAGCAGGGGCACCCCTGCAGAGCCCAGGAGGGGCTGCTCCTGGCGTCACGCTGAGCTCAGTCCCCCACTGGGTCCCTGTGTATCCTCGCCGCGGCACAGTGAGGGGCCTTCTCCCCGCTTCTGGCTTACCAGCAGTGACGAGTGGGGTCTCTTGTCTACTCCACTCCCTGGACCCCGCAGCGCAGATCCAAACTCCAACCCACAGGCTGACCTCAGGGTGCACCCCTCTGTGCTCCCCCAGGCCCTCCACTCTGGCCTGCACGCCCTAGGACACCTGGGGAAGCCCGAGGCCGGGACCCCTGGTCTCAGTGCAGGGTGTGCACGCACACGCACACACACACATACATGGGTCCCCTTGCCCAGGTCACTTAATGTCCCAGAACTGCACAGGGTAGGTGATCCTTTCTCCCCAGGTGCCCAGCGACATTCACGGCATCCTGCCCCCCCACCCCCGCTGCCCACCCCAACCGCTGTCCCAGACAGCAGCTCAAGTGACCCCAAACTTGGGCATGACGGCACCCAGGCTCATGACAGGCCACGGCCAGGGCCTCTGCAGAGCCTGCCTGGAAATAGGAGGCTGAAGAATGCAGTGGGCAGCTTGGCAGACAGACAGACAGATAGACAGAGCCACCAGGCTTTCCAGTAACACTCTGACCCCGCCCTGACCTCATCCACCGGCTCCGTAGATGCCCCGGCCTGGGCTCCAGCCCCCAGCAGCGCCCGGCCCCTCACAGCCACGGGAGGGCTCTCTTGGTCACCACCCTTGCCCCCGGCGACAGCGCGATGGGGAACAGGATCCCTGGCCCCTCAGGGCTCCAGCCGTGCCGGGAAGGGGGTATCTTTAGCTTCCCTTCCTGGAAGCCCACTGGCTCCGGTCCCACCGGGGCCCAGCAGCATTGCTGCCTCAGAGCCCAGGCCGCCTCCCCCGTTCTAGCAGCAGCTCCCAAGGAAAAGGGAGCCGCCGCTCGAGAAAGGCCTGCTTGGCCAGTCCGTCCCCGGGGTGAGGACCCTGTGCCCAGCCTGGACATGAAGCCGCGCACCCAGGCCCCTTCAGGCTCCCCTCCTGAATCCTGTGCACATGGGGGGCATTGGCCCAAAGGCACCTCGGAGGAGACCGAGGTCTAGAGAGACGGTGGGGGCCCGTGGGGCCCCAGGGAGAGTAGCAAACAGGGCAGGACAAGCCCCACGGCTGTTCCTGACTCACCGGCGTGTTTTCCTGGCACCACGCTGTGCCCGACCTGGGTGGGGGACTCCTCAGTCGCATGACCTCCTCGGTACAAGGGGTGGGCCACGTTGGTGCAATGGCTTTGAGAAGAGTGGAAGCCCAGAAAACGGAAAGGCAGTAGGGCCGCTGGGGCAGCTGGGGGAGTAGGGGGGGTGGGAGAAGGGGTGGGAGCCCGCAGAGGGGAGGCGAAATAAGACCAGATGAGAGACAGCGCCCACCTGCGGCGCCTCTCCCAGGGAGAGGCCCCTGGACGGGACATGTGACAAGGAGCTGAGTCAGCAACGGGCCAGGAGAGGACTGGCTGGATCTCTAGCTGCAGGGTGGCCTCGGGACCTGGGTGGGAGTTCAGTGGGCCCCTGACCCAGGAATGAAAGCAGTCAGGTCGGGCCTGATCTCATTTCCTGGGCAAGAAGACACTCAGCATGGGGTGTGTGTGTGTTGCGTGTGTGTTGGGGGTGGGGGGTGGGGGAAGACTGGAAAAGTCTGCTGTCTCTCTGCCCCCAGGGGCTCAGAGTTTGGGAGGGGGGAGCAGGTGCAGCGGGCAGGCAAGAAGAGATACAGTGAGCCCCCCCGTTAGTTGAGATGCAGGTAAAGGTACAAGAAGTGTCAGAAGGAAAGAGTAAAGGAGGGACCGAACCCGGAGATGAGCGAGTCTGTGGCTGAGGGAAAGCCAGGGAACCCCTGGGGAAGGAGGCCGTGCTAGGGAGGCAGCCTGACGGGGGCGGGGGGGTGGCAGACATGGGGGCCCTGGGGTCACAGGGGCACAGTGCTTGGAACAGCGTCAAAACAAGAGGTGGAAAAGGATGGAAGGTGTGAACTTCTCACGCCCCTGACTCCAGCTGCAAATAACAAAACAGAGACTTAGGGGCGTGTGGGGGGCTCAGTCAGTTGAGCGTCTGACTTCAGCTCAGATCACGATCTTGCGGTCTGTGAGTTCAAGCCCCACATCAGGCTCTGTGCTAACAGCTTAGAGTCTGGAGCCTGCTTCTGATTCTGTGTCTCCCTCTCTCTCTGTGCCCTTCCCCCATTCATGCTCTGTCCATCTCTCAAAAATAAATAAAAATGGTAAAAATAAATTTAAACAAAACAGAGTCTTAAACCATAAAGATATTCATGGTTTGTATAACAACAACAAATCCAGAGGTCAAAGGCGTCCAGAGGTGGTTGGCAGTTCAAGGATGTTGGCAAAGGCCCGTTTCTTTCTGCCCTGTCATGTCACCGGTTTAGGGGGACAAATCATCCTGTTGCCCAGACTTTTCCAATTTTTGTGCTGGAAATCCTGCAGCCTGAGAAATCAAATCCAGACTTGTGGTCGCTGTAGTATAGGAGATGATGCTCCTCATGGTCACAAAACAGTTGCCGTGGCTCCAAGCATCACACCCTCACAAGACGGGGCACTAAGCAAGAGGAAATGGGGTGCAAACAAAACAGATTTCTCTTTGAGCCTCTTGAAGCCTTCAGAGCCCCTCCCCTCAGGCCTGGGTCGGAGGGTCACCCCAGACCAATCACTGGAAAAGGGTAGGTGGTCAGGATGACTGGTTTAGACCCACCACTCTTCATCCCCCGGGGACGCTGGGGTCCCCAGGCAAAGCAGGGGCACAGGTTTCCCCTGAGAGCTGAGGGCCAGTGCAGGGCCTCAGTGAGGCCCGGATGGCAGGAAGTGGGGCCGTGGGGGGCCTGGAAGATGCTAGCAGAAGAAACAGGGGGTATCCTGAGCTGGGATTGTGCCCAGCAGGCCTGTGAGGCTGGAGCCCAGAGAGGGCAGCTGGGAAGATGGGCAGAGGCTCAATCCCTGCAGGGCCTGGGAAGCCCGGGGAGGGAGCTGCCCAGTTCCTGCGGCCGTGGGGCCAAGACCCCGGAGAGGGGGGGAGGAGCACCAGGGGGAAGGTCTCGGGCCTGCAGGGGAGAGGCAGAGGCCTGAGGAGGGCCGGTGTCTGGTTCTGCTCTGAAGGCAGAGCTTTGCTGCTGGATGGATCTCGGGGTGCAGGAGGAGCGGGGGCGGGGCAGGACAAAGGCACCGTTTTGGCCCTGGGTGGCTGGAGGGATGGCAGACGGAGGGACAGATGGACAGAAGGGCTGTGTGCGGCTGTGCTCACCATCACACCTGGGCCCGCCCCTGGGCTTGAACCCAGCGCAGCGAGTGCAGCAGATTGCAGGGGCTGGGGGGAGGGGGTTACAAATCCTATAGATCGAGATAGAACTTACATCCAGGAGATGCAGACATCCTGGGTGTCCAGGTCAGGACCGAGAACGTTCGTAGCCTCCGCAAGTTCAAGCAATGCTTCCAAAGTCAGCCATACGCATGCCCTTGACCCCTAAGAGGCTCCTCATTTTTCCGGGCTGGGCACTCTACATGAAAGGAATCACACAGGGTAGACCCTCTTCTGCCCGGCTTCCTCCCCTCGGCATTGGGCGAAGACGTCCGCCTGCTTCCATCACAGGCGCCTGGTGCCGCGCGGCTGGGCTGACACCGATGTGTCCGGTCCTCTCCTGCCTGATGTGGGGCCTTTGCCACTTTCGGAAATCACGGACAGTAGGAAGGACCGTCCGAGCCCATGTCCTTTGATGAGCACCCAGAGGGCTCCGTGGCTTCACTGGGTCACGGCCAGGAGTCCATTCAACTCTAGCAGACACACTGATGCGGATCCGAAGTGGCCGCATCCCTTCCTGTCCCCACCAGCGATGCCCCAGCCAGCCCAGTGCTCTGGAGCCTCCCGCTGAGGGATTTCCTGCCCCTTTAATTTCAGCCCTTTGGTGCATGAGCCTTACAATGGGGATTTAATTTGCCAGACATTAGGGGCGCCTGGGGGGCTCAGTGGGTTAAGCATCTGACTTCAGCTCAGGTCATGATCTCACGGTTCGTGGGTTCGAGCCCCGTGTCAGGTTCTGTGCTGACAGCTCAGAGCCTGCTTTGGATTCAGTGTCTCCTTCTCTCTCTGCCCCTCCTCTGCTCATGCTCTGTCTCTCTCTGTCTCAAAAACAAAATAAACATTAATTTGCCAGACTTTTTTATGCCTGCAGGTCTTTGTCTCCCCCGGCGTATGGGAGTTCCTTAGCCGTCCTGAATCTGCGTCCTTTGTCACATGCATCTGTTGCAACGGTCTTCTTGCTTAGGAATGGCTCAGGCACAGGGGACCTTCACATAGCTCCCAAATGACCACCAGAACATTCCATCCAAGTAACCCAGGGCACTTGTCAGGTGGGCAGGCTAACATCAGGTCCCAGAGCCCCAGCTCACCCTGGGGCGCTATTGTGGACAGGTCCCTTTGGGAACCTCTGTTGAAATTCTAGAACTATCACTGCCCATCACTAAGCAGGCGTGTGCTGATCTGGAACACCGGGGGCCCCTGGTGGGCTCAGACCTGGGCCCACCTCCCAGGAAGGAACCCTGGCAGCTGTGTGGAGGCTGTTCTGTCCGTGAAGGGGCAGAGACTGGCTGGGTCGCCGGGCCACCCATAGGTGCTGGGTCCAGGGCAGCCCTACCCGGAAGAGGCCCCGTGCCCCGGAGCCAGGGGAGGGCCGGCAGCCTCCAGGAGCTGGGGCCTAGGCCGGGCGTGATGCTGCAGACCAGCAGGTGGGTGCCGATGGCCCCATGCTGGGCAAGGAGCCCCTCCACAGCCTGTCCTGCATCAGCCCCTTCTCGCCTCCCCTCTGCAGACATGCGGGGCGGTCTCCCTCCTCAGACACCCCCCTCAGCACGTCCTCAGCTCATGCAGGCCGAGGTCCACCGCCCCATCTGCGGTCCGGCCAGTGTCTTGGTCTCAGGAGGTCTTGGAGTGTGCTCCCCCTTCCTCTCCGACCAGGCCATACTCTCCCAGGGCTTGCCCCACACTGACCCCAGCTGGGGGTCCTACAATCTAACTCAGTTCTGATTCTGTCCACCTGGAGACAGACCCCACGGGTGAAGGGCTCAGTCCCTGGAGACTGCCCCTCCCTGTGGATGCAAGGCAGTGGGGGGGTCCCAGGGAACTCACCGCTTCTGCCTGACTTGGCTACAGATCAGGGGCTCCCGGGAAGAAGGGGGCTGGGACTGAAGATGCCAAGACCCTACCGCGGCGGGTCCTTCAGGTGGCCAGTCCCCACCTTGGGCCCATCCCCCACCCAGAGGCATCCACTTTGAACAAAGGACATTCCTATCACACCCAGGAAAATTCCAAAGATCAAAGACCAAACTCCAGAACAAAAGATGTTTCTAGAACTCTTATCACTTAGGAAATTACAAGGGGTTTTAGGGGCTCTGAGGCAGGAACAGGGTGGGGGAGGGGCAGAGACCCGCACACATATTTTACAATTTCTTTACATGGGCCTCTCTTCACCATTTCATTAAAAAAAATTTTAATGTTTATTTATTTTTGAGAGAGAGAGAAAGCAAGCATGAGCAGGGGAGGGGCAGAGAGAGACACAGAATCTGAAACAGGCTCCAGGCTCTGAGCTAGCTGCCAGCAGAGCCCGACGCGGGGCTCGAACCCACGAACTGTGAGGTCATGACCTGAGCCGAAGTCTGACGCTTCACCGACAGAGCCCCCAGGCGCCCCCACCTCTCTGTTTTGAACATGGCAGCAAAGGTAGACACAGGGAGCAGCCTTCTCTTTGTAAATGGCTGCAAAGTATGGCGGGCGGGCAAGCGTGTGCTCCAGAGCCTTCTTGGGTTTCTTACAAGCTGTTTACTCAGCCCAGGGCGTCTGGCACTGCCAACACCTGGGCATCTGTGTCGGCGGCGTTGGGCTGGGACCCCAGCCGGGACCCACAAGATGACCTTATTTCTGGGATGTTCTCCTCATTTACCGAACGGACCCCTTCCTGGGGTCACCTGTGCGGCCTGTCCGCACGGCCCAAGGCTTGCAGCCTAGATTAACATACATGTCACTCCCTGGAGACTCTGCTCCAGGGGCCTGATGCCTCCCAGGCTCCGGTGTCCCGCATTCCCAGCTGTGTCTCTGCAGTGAATGGTGAAGGGTTACACACTCACCTTTTGGACGGCTCCTCTCCCAGCTTTCCGGGGGTCTCTGCTTCCCTCTCGGCGCCTCGGGCCCCTGGCCGCCCCCTAGGCCATCCCTTGTGGTCGCTCACCGAGCCCTGGAAGGCCTTTGTCCCTTGGGGCACCTTGGCAACCACTGATGTCCGCCCTGGAAACATCATTACCTGTGTCTGTTGGCCCTGAGGGCATGGTTAGGGACCCCCTGGAAGGGGGGTTCTGTAGAGATGCAAAAGAGGGTGGCCCACAGCCGGAGTCCTGAGCTGGGGTCTCCTGAGGCAGAATGTTCCAGAAACCAAGTGGGTTCCCCCCTCCCAGTGCTGGGACCCTGTGGCAGGTGCTCCCCTCAGGAATGCAGACAACTTCTGCAGGGGTGCTTCCGCACGCACAGAGGGGAGGGGCGTTCATCAGCTCAGCGAACTGACTCCAGGGTTCCGGAACGTCTCATCCTTCCAGAGGAGCCAGTGGGAGGCGCCCTGCTTCCGGGACCCGCTCCCTCCTCAGCAGGCTCTCCGCACAGGGGCCCCGGAGCAGGCGCTGGGCCCTGTGCCTCTGGGTGCAAATCCCAGACATTTGGGAGAGCGAGCCTCCTCTCAGCCACAACAGAAGCCCAGGGTTCACGTCTGGGGGGCCATCGGCCTAGCCGATCTGTGTCCGGAACTCCTGCACCACGCGGTGAGGCGTGAGAGCAGCCCAGGCCGGCTGGGTCACCGGGGAAGGGACAGCGGCCGGCGTCTGCTCGGAGAGGGTGAGCAGGGCGAGCCCTAACATTCTGTGATTACCAGGCACTCCCCACAGCAGGGTGGCCCCATCCCAGGCATTTGATAATTGATTGTTGAGGGAATAAATGAGAGGGAGGAAGCAGGCAGGGGAGGGAAGGAAGGGCGGATGGAAGGAAAGAAGGAAGGAAGGGAGGGAAGGAGGGAGGGAGGGGAGAAGGAAGGAAGGAAGGGCGCTTGGATGGAAGGAAGGGAAAAGGGAGGGAGGGAAGGAGGGAGGGAAGAAGAAGGAAGGCGGGAGGGGGAGGGAGGCAGGAGTGCGGCCGGCCCCCGTATTCCTGTGGTGTCGCCCTTGACAAGTATGGTGTCCCCCTTGACAAGTCTGGCGGGCCTGGGAGGGAACCAGAGAGCGCGGGCTAGTGTGAGGGACGCAGCCAGCCAGACTTCACTGCGGAGAGAGCGGGTGGGAAAGAGTCCCCGAGGCACCTCCTGTCCCCTCTGCATGGTCCGTTGCCGCAGTGTCCCCGGCACCTGGGGAAAGCCCGCGGGCCCGAGGCAGACCTTGGGGAGGGGCCTCCGGTGGGGCTGGCCAGGGAACGACTTGTTCCCAGAACACTGCCTGCCCCACAGGCCGTTCACCCCGGACGGCCACGCCGGGCCAGAGGGCAGGTCCCCGGCCCGGGAGCCAGGGGCGACAGATGCCCGCGGAGAGGCCTCCACGCCGGCTGCCCGAGGCAGATGCCGTGGGCGCTCTGAGGCCTGGACTGAAGGTGGGTGAGTGGACGGGGCTGGGACGCGGGCTTCGCCCTGAAGTTTGAGAATTTCCCTTCCCAGCTAGTGCGGAGCTGGGGCGGACAGTCCCACACATTGGCCTTGGGGTTCCACCCACCCGGGGGAACAGGATGGGCAGGGAGGCCTCAGGGCCGATGCAGGGAGAGAGCCAAGGACCAGGAGAGCTGACTGGGCCGCCACAGGTGCCGGCCCGGTGCCGAATGAAAATGCCAGGCCCCTGCTTCGGAAAGTACTAAGACTTTTCAGACGAGCACTGCATAGCATCAGCCCAGCACAGGGGCCTCCTGCGCGAGGGGCGCCTCCGTGGGTCACATACTCTGAAGCCAGCCCTGCGGCAGAGGGAGGAAGTGAAGGAAAGTCCACGCGAGGGGAGCAAGGGTGTTATAATGGGCATCTCAGGTGCACACGTGATACGTGCAAAGGCCCTGTGGCCACATGCCAAGGGCTATAGCGAGGGCCCCAGAGTCTGCCTCCGTTTACAAATCCTGTGTCTCAGTTAAACCTCTAAATACCCCATGAGGTCAACAGTCCAGCTCAGAGGAAGAAGTGGAGCTCAGAGAAGTGTGGGGTCGTGCCCAAGGACCCTCGGCCAGCAGACAGTGGAGCTGGAATCCAAAGCCGGACCCAAGGGCTATCTCAGACCCCCTCCCTGGCTGTGCCCTGACGCAGCTCCCCTCCTTAGTGCTCTAGGGCCCAAATCTTCCTCCTCATGGGTTCAAATCCCAGCTCTGGCCTCACTTAAAGCTCCGGCCAGTTCCTCTCTGGGCCTCAGTTTCTTTATCCCCAAAATGGGTATTGTGTTAATACCCTTCACCCTCTATAGGATTATTTCTCGTGATAGACACAGAATGCTGAGAACAGCACGTGGCATGGAAAAGCCCCAAATACGTGTCCTCCATCAACGCCATCGTGGTTCTTATTTGCTGCCCTCCTTGCCCCCATGCCACCACCCTCCCTACTCCACCCCCACACACCCCTTCTAAGTTTTGCCCGCCATCCAGGAAGCAGACCTCCTCCATCTGCAGGAAGCCAGGCCACCAGGCAGTGTGTGCAGGCCTCCACTGCTCACGGCCAGCGCAGCCCAGGTCACCGCACACAGTTTCTCCCTGTCACCGTGCAGCCGGTCCAGGCGGCTTTGGCCAAGTGGGAGGCCAGGCTGTGAACGTCTCCCTCTAGTGGCCCCAGAGGCAACGGCCGCTGCCAGGGCCTGACTTCCAACTCCGCAGGAAGCGGGGCTACCTCGCTGAGCCACAGCAGCATCCTAAGGGGCCCCCAGCCCCTCCCCCACCCCCGGCCAGGCCCGAACACCTGTCTTCTGTTCAGTCACATCTGAGGAGGGGAACCGAGCTCCTGCCTGAGGCTCGGGTCTCAGAGGGGGCTGGGGGAGGGGGGTCCCCGGCTGGGAGGAGTAGAAGGAGCCCCCATGGGGTGCCGAGTGCCACCCGGGGGCTCAGATCACTCACAGAGCTAGCAGAGGGGGCGGTGAGCATGGTGGGGAAGGGGCCCCACAGCCCTCAAGGTCCAGGCAGAAGGAGAGAAGAAAGGCAGCCCAGGAGGAAGGGAAGGTGCGGCAAGACCTGGGAACTGGAAGCTGTGAGCCTGGCCAGGGGGCCTTTGCCGAAAGGTAAGGGTGTGGGGGCAGGGTAGGGAGAGAGCATGTCGAGGGGACATGCAATGAGTGGACAAAGGCTTTGCCACTGTTGTATCACGACAGTCCCCGTGTCACCCCGCCACGACAGATTCCAAGGAACGGAATCTATCTGGACCAGGCGGGAAAGAAGCCAGAGAGCATGGATGTTACCAAGCGGCCAGGGTAATTCTGAGATCACGTCCGGAAACTTCTGGGCTCCCTGTGGCATCATCCAATGGCCTGGGCAGGTCCGGGGCCTGAGACTCTGAGCTGGGGGGACTGGAGTGAGCCCCAACAGCTGCCTGTGTGACGGGCCCCCCAGATTCCAAGGCAGGAGGTGCCGGTGTGTCTGGGAGACACAGCAGGCTCCGGGGCAGGGGGGGGACCCGAGGCTGGGGGTGTTGGGAGGCCACTAGGGAACCAGCCAGGACCTCCGTGAGTCTCACGCTGTCCGCTGTGTGGGCTCCGGGTCCCGCTCGGGAGAAGAGGCAGCCTGTTCCCGGCCTGCTGGGAAAGCGCCGACATGAGGCCCCCCAGGGCTGGGCACCCACTTTGCCTCCGAGACCACGTTTCCACACAGTCAGATGGGACCAAAAAAGCCCCGGGTTCCTCGTGGCCTTTCTCTTTTCTTCTTCTCCTTCCTTTTCTTTGAAATAAAAAAAGTTTTTAATATTTATTTATTTCTGAGAGAGTGAGACAGAGCATGAAGGGGGAAGGGGCAGAGAGAGAGGGAGACACAGAATCCGAAGCAGCTCCAGGCTCCGAGCTGTCAGCACAGGGCCCGGCAGGAGCCTTGGACTCATGAGCTGTGAGATCGTGAGTGGAGCTGAAGTTGACCGCTCAACCGACTGGGCCACCCAGGGGCCCCTCTTCCTTTTTTTAAATTGTGGTAAAATACACATCACATAAAACTTGCCATTTTTTTAAGGGTTTCAGTTCAGTAGCATTAAGTACATTCACACTGTTGTGCAATGATGGCCGTCACTCATTCCCAGAACTTCTGCGTCTTCCCGAATGAAATCTCTGTCCCCATTAAACACCCACGCCCCCCGCCCTTCCCCCAGTCCCTGGAGCCCTGTCTCTCTGAACTTGACTCCTCCGGATACCTCAGTAAGTGGAACCCAATGGTATTGGTCCTTTTGTGGCTGGCCTCTCTCACCGAATTCCGTGTCCTCAAGAGTCACCTGCAGGGGGGACGCCTGGGGGGCTCAGTTGGCTGGGCGCCGGACTTGGGCTCAGGTCATGATCTCACGGTTCGTGGGTCTGAGCCCCGAGCAGGCTCTGTGCTGACAGCTCAGAGCCTGGAGCCTGCTTCAGATTCTGTATCTCCCTCTCTCTCTGCCCCTCCCCCACTCATGCTGTTTCTCTGTCTCAATAATAAATAAAAACATTAAAAAAATTTTTTTAAAGAGTCTTCCGCGGGTATCAGGATTTCCGTTCTCCTTAAGACCAAGGGATACGTCCCACTGTGTGTGGATGGAGCACGTGGTCCTCCAGGGTCACCGCCTCCTGGATTCCATCCTCAGGGCTGGTTCCTCTCCATTTTCCCATCTTCTCTCCCAACGGGCAGCAATAACAAACGGTAACAGTAACAACGATGCTCTTACAGTGGATTGAATGGACCCTCCCCCAAAACAGGTTCACGTGCAACCTGTGAACGTGACCCTGTTTGAGCAAAGGGTCTTTGGGGATACAACTCACTTAAGAATCTTTCATGAGATGATCCTGGGTTAGGATGGGCCCTAAATCCAACGACCAGGGTCCTTATAAGGGATAGCAAGGCGACAGCCATGAGACCCAGAGAGAGACCTGAGACCTCAGAGGCAGAGTCTGGAGCAGGGATGCCCCCAGCCGAGTAATGCGGCGGGGGGGGGGGGGGGCCACCAGATGCTAGAAGAGGCAGGCAAGATCCTCCCCTAGAGACTTCGAAGAGAGCACGGTCCTGCCCGCACCATGATTTCGGACTTCTGGCCTCCAACACGGCCCAAGAACTGACTTCTGCGGCGGTTTGTCCCCACGGCCCCAGGGAAACAATACAAGGCCCATCGGAGAGAGGTCACTGCACACTCTCTGGGCCAACCCTCCTCAGCCGGCCTTTCCCCTCCCATTTCCCAGGCTAGGAGACTCCGACACGGCACCCAGCTTGCTCCCCAGGCGGCTGAGTCCTTCTGAAGTCTGCCCAGCGACCTTGACCGCTGGGCTGGGCTGGGCTCCTCACCCCACCGGCCCCAGCAAGGGAGACGCAGAGAGCCCACTTTTTTCCGAGAAGAGTGGTTTACGCGTTTTACAGGCATTCTGTTACTGTGTTTATTATTTACGGCCAGTTTTAGAGACATAAACTTATATTGTTGGGAGTCAATTTTATTTTCATGGCTCTGAAAGACAAACAAACGAAAATAAGCAGCCCATTAGTAGCTAAATATTGTCATGATTCTGTAGGATATAAATTTTACTGCCATCATCACTGTAAAATACCAAGAACTCACCGCAGCAAGACTACTGGGACTAAATGCCACTGTGGGGCCCCAGACAGAGGCAATAATCCCACTCCGGCTGCGAAGGGGTGTCACCCTCGTGAGCTGGACACTTCTAAAGATGACATGTGGGCAATAATCACAAGCTGTGTGGTGTTGCTGAGAATCCAGTCTACCCCTTCTGATAACACACAAAACAAGCGTTTCCCTCTGTAGTAACATTTTCAATCATCGGGCTGACAAGAATTTTTTATTGTGACTGTAAACCTATAAAACGCATAAAGAAGAAACCGTCTCAGCTCCGGGAAAGATGGAATGATAAAAATATGCAGCTTAAATTTCAAGAAATCTCTGGGGTGGATGGGAGTAGGCTTGTCAGGTACAGTACAAGAGGCTTAGTTAAAGTTGAATGTCTGCTGAATGAGGAATCAGTTTAGCATAAGTATACCCCGCTGTAGCACGGATATACCGATACCAAAGCCAAACAGCGTTTATCGGAAATGCGAATTTAACTGCGCACCTTGTTTTTCGTGGTTTGTTTTACTAAGTTTGGCAGCGTCGGCAGGGACAGAAGCACAAGGATGAATAAGTGACTTTGGAAAGAGAGGCCAGGACTCGAAGGGGGCATTCACAGGTGCGGCTGCTCAAAGCTGGCCAAGCAGGGCGTCCTGGGTCTCTGGGGGGTTCAACCATGTCCCCCAAGTTGGAGTGAGGAGGGGTGGGGGGTGCTCAGAGAGTGTTCACATAGCCTTGGTGTTGACGGTTTAGGTACAGAGGTGAAGGATGAGAGAATAGATATGACTTTTTCGCTTGTTTTTTTATTTTTGTTTTTTTGGGGGGTTGGTTTTTGGGGTTTGGGGGAGGCAGTAGGGGATTTATGTGCCCATTTCAGTGAGGCCTCAGGACTCTGGAAGGCATGCTAATTGCTGTTCTACGAACAGGGAGTTTAAGTAGCTGGTGCAGGGGCACCTGGGTGGCTCCATCTGTGGGCGTCTGACTTGGGCTCAGGTCACAATCTCACGGTTTGTGGGTTCGAGCCCCGCATCGGGCTCTGTGCTGACAGCTCAGAGCCTGGAGCCTGCTTCGGATTCTGTGTCTGTCTCTCTCTCTGTCCCTCTACTATTCATGCTTTCTCTCTGTCTCTCAAAAATAAATAAAAAACATTTAAAAAAAATAAGTAGCTGGCGCATAGCCACACAGCTCGTCAGGAAACCCATGCAATGGGCAGAGCCCAGTCCTTCCCCCTCCTCCATCCTCCGTCCTCCACAGGGCAAGGTCACGGAGCTTTGGCAAGGGCGCTTCTCTTCACTCTGCAGAGTTTATCAACTCAGGAGGCTACACCTCCAGTCCTTAAAAGCCCTGCAGAAGGCCTGGCTTGGAGCCAGCCTCTGAGCCCCCCCGCCCCCCCCCGAGAAAATCTGCCCCAGGACTTTGAGAGCAACCCCCTAGGGCTTGCTTTGGATCCAAAGTTGGGCGCGGGACTCTTGACCTTGGGGCTGTGAACCGGAGCCCCACGTTGGGTGTAGAGATGACTTAAAAATAAAACCTTAGAGGGGCGCCTGGGTCGCTCAGTCGGTTGAGCCTCTGACTTCGGCTCAGGTCAGATCTCACGTTCGTGGGTTCGAGCCCCGCATCAGGCTCTGTGCTGACAGCTAGCTCAGAGCCTGGAGCCTGCTTCCGGTTCTGTGTCTCATTCTCTCTCTGCCCCTCCCCCTCTCATGCTCTGTCTCTCTCTGTATCAAAAATAAATAAAACATTAAAAAAAATTAAAAAAAAATAAAACCTTAGAAACAAACACTCAAGTTGCACCATTCCTCCTGGGTCGGCCTCACTTGCCGGGCCCGACAGCAGAGGAAAGAAATCCACCTTCCGACGCAGGCAGCGTTGGGAAGTCGGGAGAGGGGAGCCCCAGGGACCCCTGGAGCAGGCTCCACCCCAGGGGGGGCTCTCTGGATGAGCCCCTAGGCAACAGTTTACCTAAACACCCCTCTTCCCTGGTACTGCCCCCATCCGGGGTTTGCAGAGCCGTGGGCGCAGACAGCCGTGCTGACGGAGGCCCCCCGAGGTCTGCGGCATGATGACCCCAAGGGCCTGGGGCCTCCCCCCTCCCCACTTCCCGTTTCAGGTGGTGCCCACAGGACACGCGGGGCTGCATTTCTGCTTCTGGTTTTTGCTTAATGCAAATAAGGTAAAAACGTAATGTAGTCCCAAAACACACCCAGAAGCAGCGGCTTCACGGCCCGCCTCCCAGGGCCCCTGCATCTCCCACTTTTGAATTCTGTGACCCACCTGCCCCTCGCTTCGTGCCCCCAGCCCGGCTCTCCTGATTCCTTCAAACACACCGTCAGCCTGACACCCCCAGCGTGTGTGCGGCTCCCTGCTGGACCGCGGGCCCCCGAATAGCACCCACTCACAATGGGCACTGAGCAAAGCATTGCTGAGAAAAGCAGTGAATGATGGAGGGAAGGAACCAATGTGCTTTACAGCAGTGACCTCTGGACGTGATGCCTGGATGCCTTCCCATCCCTTTGTTCTGGGGCTCGGGACCACCGATGCTGACTCGTCAGCCCTCTGCCTATTCCTGGCTTCCCATTGGGACTAAATCCCCTCCCCCTCACAGACCCCATGGGCGGGAGACCCTGCATCAATGGTGCCTCCGCGTCCTGGCTGCAGACAGCCGGCTTCTCACCTGGAGTGAGGAGGGGGGGCTCACCCACCGGTGTTTGCAGGACGCTCTGCATAACTGCCTTTCCCAGTGGGAGTTAAAGACCAGAGCTTGGGGCGCCTGGGGGCTCAGCCGGTTAAGCATCCGGCTTCGGCTCAGGTCATGATCTCATGGTTCGTGAGTTCGAGCCCTGCGTTGGGCTCTGTGCTGACAGCTCAGACCCTGGAGCCTGCTTCACATTCTGTGTCTCCCTCTCTCTCTGCCCCTCCCCAGCTTACACTCTATCTCTCTCAAAAATAAACAAACATTAAAAAAATTTTTAAATAAATAAAGACCAGAGCTTGCAGCCCAGCCCTCTCTTCTTGCTTCTGGGGCTTGGCGCCCAGGGGAATCAGAGAAGGCCTCTCTTGCTTCCCCAGGCAGGGGCGGGGTGGGTCTAGGGCCAAGATGAGGGTCTTCCCAGCAGCTCCCGGGGCTGGGCAAGGCTTGCGATGCCAGTCAGAGGGCAAAGGACCACTAGGGGGCCTCTGGAGAAGTGGGAGAGCCTGGTCCCTCTCCCCAGCTATGCTGGGCCTGGGAGAGTGGGCACAGAGGGGGACCGGCTCCCAGACCCCGCAGGGCTGTCCCTGAAGCACCGAGGGCAGATGTCGCCCTGGGGAGGGGGGTGCTCCTTGGGGACCATCTCCCCCATCCCACCCCCGTGGCCGGTCTCCAGGAGGTCAGGTCACAGGATGGAGCCTGTGGCCACAGAGAGGGTGGGGATGGAGACCCCAGATACTGGGCCTTCCTTCCTCTTTCTGGGAAAAGAGGGGGCCGCCCCTTGGCCCTGGGAACCTGCCCAAAGTCCTCCACGCCTGTCTCTCTGCACCTCCACCCCCCCACCTGTCGGCTGGGCAGGGGCAAGAACCCCCAGGCCCCGGAACAGCTGGGGGAGGGGAAGGGAGGTTGGGAGGACGGGTCAGTCCCGCCGGCAGCCTCACCCCTGTCCTCCCGCCACTGCAGAGGGGAGGCGAGCAGTGTCCCAGAGAACTTTGGAGAAGGTCCCTGTCCACCTGCAGGGGAAATTCTGTCTCCCCTCGTGCCTGGCAGGCCCTTGGGTGGCCTCCTTGGGGCCCCCTGCCCCACCCAAGGCAAGTGGGGATCGACTTTCCCCAGAGCCACCCAGCAGGTGCCCTGGGGCGCCAGGTGCAGGGCTGAGGGCAGGCAGCCGATCGCTCCAAGCCTGGCTGGGAAGGTGTGTGGGGCGGGGACCAGGTTAGGGAAGGGGGGCATTGGGTGTCCCCCAAATCCTCAGCAGGGTGAATCAACCTGTGCAGGAGCCCCCACCTCCGAGCAGCCCAGCTGTACCTTCACTTTCCAGGCAGGGGCAGAGAGGAGTGGGGTGGGGAGCAGGTGGGGGACAGCGAGGGGCGGGGGCAGGCCCTGGAGGCAGAAGCTGGCACCCCACCCCGTGTTCAGTCATTACCTCCCTCTTTTCCGGGAAAGGAGGAGGGCCTCCTGGGGTCTCAACAGAGCTGCCTGCTGGTAAGTCCCTTCCCCAGCGGCCCCTCCGCCTCCCACAGGCCCAGCCCTGCCCACTGCCAGGGCCCCATTTCCAGCTCCTGCACGTGGCCTCCTGTGGCACAGAGGCCCCAGGGAGGGGGGGGCATGCATGCCCCACTGGCCCTGCCTTCTTCTAGGGGCTTCCTCCACACCCATAACAAAGATCTCTGTTGGGGGGAGGGGGCGGGGCCCGGGCACCCTGCAGGCTGGAGATCTGCTCCCATCTGACCACAGATCTGAAGTCTCTGAGCACCGGCCCCTCTCGGCGGCCTCAGGAAAGGTTCCATAGGATGCCCGAGGCCGCCGGGGCCAGGCCGAGAAGCAGGGCTTGAGCAGAAACGAGATTGCAGAGAGCGGGGCACGGGCTTCCTTCTCATGCCTCCTTCCCGGGAGGAAGGAGCCCGTGTGTCAGATGCCACGGTGCCCCCTCTGGAGCAACGACCTCCCCTTTGCAAGAAACACCTCATCTGGGACAGAAGTGGGTCTCCACACCCCTCCGCCGCCAGCCAGGTCCTGGGGTCCCCTCCCCACACCAGCTTCTGAAGTCTTGGGCTGAGAGAGAGGGCAGCCTACCCCAGCAGGGACCCAGGGCCCCAAAGTTAGGTCCCGGGCCGCAGTGGTCACGGTTCAGGTGCAGACCTCGCCATGGGCCTTTGCACACACCGCCTGGCCACCACAGCCCCGTGTCCTCACCCCGCACGGAGCATCGTGAGCAGGGTCCACCTCGCCGGGTTGTTGGGGAGAGTGTGGGGGGACGAGAACCTGACGTGCAGTAGGCTTTCAGCTAGAGCCTGGGGGGTAGGGAGGGGTTCTGAGCCAAGGAAGGCCCAGGCTCGGGGCGGGGACTCCCGGGGCACTGCAGGCACCTGCCCGAGGGCATCAGACCAAGCAGGAGAAGCAGCACAAGAGTGGGGGCCCCTGGGAGAGCCCAACCCCAGGCGCCCCAGGGCACGGGCAGGAAGGAGGCTGTACGGGCTCCTGATGCTGTCGACCGACACCTGCAGCTGTTTCTCAGGCAGGTGCATGGGGTCGTCAGGGCAGACAGGCTGGGGCGCCCTCTGCTTCCGGGCCCAGCGTCAGGCTGTTGCAGCGACTCCGTGTGTCCCCACAGAAAGGCGTTCTGAGGCTGTTGTAACCGACGACCACAAACCGGGGGCTTCAAACAAGAGAAATGTACTCTTTCACGGTTCTGGAAGCCAGGGATCCGAGTGAAGGTGTGGGCGGGGCCAGGTGCCCTCCCTGCCCCTTCTAGCTCCCGGAGCCCCGGGCGTCCCTGGGCTTGTGGCCCAGTGCCTGCAAAACTCCGTCCTCACGTGGCTCCTCCTCTGGGTGTGTGCCTCAAATCTCCCCTCCTTTCTCTCACACGGACACCACCAGGGAGTCCCGGATGACTCCTGTGAGACTCTTAACTTAATTCTGTTAAGCGTCCGACTTTGGCTCAGGTCCTGATCTCACAGTTCATGACTTCAAGCCCCGCATCGGGCTCTGTGCTGACAGCTCAGAGCCTGGAGCCTGCTGCGGATTCTGTGTCTCCCTCTCTCTCTTTCTCAAAAATAAATAAACATTAAAAAAAATTTTTAAGAGGTGGTCATATCTTTTTGAAGCCACCATTCACTTGGGGTTCCCATGGTGGCCTTTTAAGGGCTTCCCTCCATGCACCTGCCTACAGGCTCTTTCCGCCCAGGGCCCGCCCGTCACACGCTCGCTGTGGGGTCTCGGCGTGGGGTCCGGTTTGTCCAGGAGGACGGAGCGGGGGTGGGGCGCAGCGTGCCCGGCAGCTGGCACCGTTCCAAAGCCTGTGCTCTCCTCTGCGCCCAGGGACACGCCCGGTGCCTCCGGCAGCAGGTGTGGCTCCGGGATGAAATTCCAAGTGGAGCCGCCTCACAAGCTGCACCTTGAGCCCACAGCGCCGCCGCCACCCGCCGGGGGGCCCCGAAAGGGAGGGGTGCTTCCCGGGAGCGGGAGCACCCACCTGGGCTGTCACATGAAGGAGAAGTGAGATTTGCCACAAGCCGCAGCACGGCTGGCGGGTCCCTCAGGGCAGCCACCAAACCCACCCCGACCGGTGCGAGTGACAAGGAACAGAGAACCCCTCTCAAGCCGGCTTGGGTCAAAAGGAGACTGAAAGGCACATCAGCTGCTGTGAGACACCAGACCACTTCACACTTATCAGGACGAGAGAGAATGAGTGAGGGAGGGGCAGAGAGAGGGGGAGACACAGGATCTGAAGCAGTTCCAGACTCTGAGCTGTCAGCACAGAGCCTGACACGGGGCTCGAACCCACGAACCTGGAGATCATGACCTGAGCTGAAGTTGGACTCCTAACCAACTGAGCCCCCCAGGTGCCCCCATGATGACTATTATTTTAAAAGTTAGGGGCGCCTGGTGGCTCAGTCGGTTAAGTTGCCGACTCTTGATTTCGGTTCAGGTCTCACGGTTCATGGGATTGAGCCCCACATCGGGCTCTGTGCTCACAGCACAGAGCTTGCTTGGGATTCTCTCTCCATCTCTGTGCCTTTCTCTCTCTCAAAACAAATAAATACAGTGAAAAAATTTAAAAAATAAAAGTTAAAAAGGGGGACTGAGCTCTCTATCCAGCCTCCTCACTCCCTTCTAACAGATTTATGCACCCAGAACCTTGACTCTGGGCTGTCCATCCAGGCGGCTGTGACAGAACACCAGGGACCACGTGGCTTATGAACAACAGACCGGTGTTTCTCGGTGTCAGAGGCTGGAAGTCCAAGACTGAGGGGCCATCAAGGCCAGGTCTGGGGGAGACACAAGCACTGGGGCCGTGGCACCGAGTAACTTGCTTTGACCGGGGCGTGTGGAGTCCGGGCTGCGACAGGCCGGAAGGCACACACGCCGTGAGTGGCCCGCTGGTCCAGGGAGGACAGGAAACATGTGGAGGAACCTGGACCCAGCCCACAGCCCGGGCTGGATCTGCTGAACCCCAACAAACCCATAGAGCTGAGAGCAAAACTCCATGCTTACTGATAAAGGCCGTTCAGATCTGGGGACGGTTATGTGCCTAATGATGGCCAGCCGATACAGGGAGTCTCTCCGGAACCAGAGCGAACCTAGTCGTGCCGTGACTGGCAGGGGTGCTCTCTGGCGAAGCTAAGCAGAAAAGGACTTGGTGCGTCGGTGAGCGAGGTCTAGCCCTGCGTTCTATCTGACTCACACACTGTCGGATGGAGAACGGTCCTAAATTACTCTTCCCCTTGGCATCTTGCCTCCAAACTTCAAAGATGCCTCAGGCCCAGAGCATTTGGACAGGGTTCCAGGTCTGTGCCGCGCGCCACCTGTCCCTGCGCCCTGGGCACCTAGCGTCAGCATGAGGAAGGCCAGCTTCTCTTCCCGTAGTTCCAGGAGCCCTTGATGAGGTGGCCACAGGCCTCCACTGTAACCACCAGGTGGAGGGCACGGAGGGGCAGCCCCCAGAGGCAGGAGACAGCACTACAGTCAAAACGGAGCCTGGCAGACGTGGGTTCAAGTCTCAGCACCAACACTCACCAACTTGGCGACTTGGGGTAGTTGCCTCAGTAAGTCACCTGTGTAATGGTTTGGCCTCTGGGGACTGTCCGGATGTACCAAAGACCACGGCACATAATAAATGCTCAGGAAAAACAAATGGCAATGCGGAAGGCAGCCCTCAAAAGAGAGCGGAGTGGATAGGAAGGGCGCTGCTCGGTAGGAGCCGAGGGTCTGAGAGCAGGGAGGCAGGCAGGGCCAGCAGCACTGGGCTCTGTCCCCACCCCATCCCAGCCCCAACCTTTGCCCGTGCCTCCTGCTTGTGAAAGCCCACCGAAGGCACAGGAAGGGGGAGTCCACTGACACGGCCCCCACAGGGCAGCCTCTCCCGGCACAGAAGGTGCAGAGGATGGGCGTCGAAGGACGAGGGGACATCTGGAAGGGGGCATCCTAGTTCCTCCAGCGGGCTGCCTGGGTCAGAGCCAGGTCACTGTGCTTCCTGAACAACCTCACCCAGGTCCTCATGTGAGGTGACCCCAGGGTCCTATCTGTCCCCCGACCCCAGGTCCACAAGTCACTCAGCTCCATCACCCCTCCCTCGTCTCCATCAGTGGGAGCTGCCAGTCTCCCCTGTCATGGCTCGTGTGGACCAAGCCCCAAGGCTCCGGCTGGCACCGCAGAAGGCCTCCGCTCCCCAGTCTGTGCCCACAGCTGCAGGGCTGGGGCTCCTAAGCCAGCTCTCCTTGCGTCCACCGGTGCCCAGAGGCCACGCAGGCAGGGGCTGACCCTTGGGCATTCGTTCATGTCCCCGAGATACTGCTCCCCGGACTGA
Source organism: Suricata suricatta (assembly GCF_006229205.1). Taxonomy (NCBI): domain Eukaryota; kingdom Metazoa; phylum Chordata; class Mammalia; order Carnivora; family Herpestidae; genus Suricata; species Suricata suricatta. Next base: position 55,175,168 of record NC_043716.1, on the reverse strand, counting down.
CGACACGTCAGACTTTCAAGAAGACAGAAAGTGTGTGCAAGCCGGGCTTTGACCCTCAGTTTCTTCTCCGTCCTCCCTTCCTCTCCCCCTCCCTCCTCCTTCCTTCCTTCCTCCCTCCCTGTCCCTCCTTCTCTCTTCCCTTCCCCCTCCCTTCTTTCTTCCTCACTCTTACCCTCTCTTCCTTCCTTCCATAAGCCCTCATCTGTACCAGGTTCTGCGCAGAGGCCGTGTGGACCCACCAGGAAACAAGCCCACCGCCACCCTCACAGGGTCTACACAGGCTTGTCAGAAGGATCAAATGAATCCATTTATGTGCCAGGGCCTGGCACGGAATGAAAGGTGTAGAAGTTTGTTGTCCTTATGAATTTCTAGCGCCCACTGAGCAAGCCGACTCTTCCCAGGCCAGCAGACCCCTGCCTGCCTCGGTCCCACCAGTGCATAGCCCTTTGCATGTCCGACCTGACCCCAGCCTGGAGCTGGAGCACAATAGGACCCCTGCACTGCATGGAGAGAGACCCAGAGTCCAGAACCAGCTCTAGGACAGGTCCCTGCGGTGGGGAGCCTCTTCCCTTGGGGGGTCCTGAGACCCTGCCTGGAGCCTGGCCCCAAGACAGGAGTCCAGTGTGCTAGGAAAGGCTCCCAACAGTGGCCAGGCCCCCATTGTGTTCCCTGCAGCGAGGGCGCCCCCTCCTTGCCTCCTGGGAGATGAACGGAGCAGGGCGAGGGGCCGTGGGGCAGAACCCTGCAGCAGGATGCCAGGACTCCCAGCATCTCAGGACTCCCAGCTCAGGACTCCCAGCATCCCAGGATGCCAGCATCTCCCAGCTCCTTTCGCAGGGAAAAGGGGCCAGCTCCCAGGCAGAGGCTGAGCCCCGGTTGTGCGGAGGGAACCCCGGGTGCAAATTAAATGTCCAGTTGTGGGCCCTGGGCGGCAGGCAGCCCGCACAGGCGGTGAGCCCGCCCTTTGTCATCTGCAGCAAAGCATTTACAGTCAATAAACGGGCTAATTAATTCTCTTCAAAGACCTCTCAATTATTCATCTAGGGCTACAGAGAGAACAATTAGAGCATCTCCAAGCTCCGGGTCTGGAAGTGAAGGCAAGGCTGAGCCACAGAGCCCAACCCCTGGCCGTCCCCAGGGACCCCTCCCCCAGTAGAGGCAGTTAGGCAGGCCCCCTCCCTGGGGCCCAGCAGGACAAGAACCCCTCTCCCCCCCCAAAAGCATCCGGGATCTTTAGCCTCAGTCCTCAGGGGAGGCAGCGGAGACCCTACGCTGTGGGTAACTTCTGTCCAACACCAACAGCCCTTCGGAGAGGACTTGTGGACACAAAGCCAGGCTGTGGGCGTGCAGCCTTCCCGAAGGGCACCAGGTGACCCTGCTGGACCTGAGCGGGGCCCTCTCGGCCTCTAGGGAAGCATTGTGGGGGGAGGAGGGGCAGAGGTCAGGGAGGGGAGAGCTGATCCCGCCAGAAACTGCGGGCCAGGCTTGTAGATCTGATCCAGGCTTGTAGATCTGATCCGCAGCCACCCTTTGGAGGGCACTGCCCCTTGGAGGGCACTCCGCTAGAGGCGCCTGGGTGCCCCAGCAATGCTCCGCCCAGGTGGGGCCTGCAGTGGAGAGCTGGCTTCCCCTCTCCCTTCCAGCCCCCCGGACCCGCTCCAGACGCTGGGAAAGGCCTTGAGGGAGAGGGCAGCGGGCCTTCCCCCCTGGTCTACCTTCTCCTTGGCCCAGGCCCCTCGTGGTCGTCTCTCACTCCCCGGACTCCCCCAAACAGCAACGCCGGCAAACTGAGGGTTAACTCCCGGGAGCTCCCAGACCGCGCGGAGTGGGGGGTGGGGGGCCAGGGGGCGTGCCTGTCGGGAAGTATGGATTTCTGCAGTGGTTTTACTGGAAAAGCTGTAGCTGAAGGTGGGAGGGGGTCACCATGGCAACTTCTGGCTATGGGAACAGGTTGGCTGTTGGGAACCAATTCTTCCAGGGGCCCAGGGGGCCCGGCAGGCACCCAGGGCGGCCCCAGGGCAGCCTCGAGGGGGTCCTCGCCTCCTCGGGGAGGCACAAAGGGCCTCTCCAACCTGGAATTACCGACTTCCCCGCCTCCTTCCAGCAGCCTCTCCCCAGGGCCGGGCCCCTAATCAGCCGCCCCGCCCCCCATTGAAGCGCCCCCCCCACCCAACTGTTAATCGATGAACCAATTACCCAGCGGCCGCCGGGGAGCTCGCGGGAACCTCCTTCTTAAAGCTTTGCCTTAGGAGAGGCCGACTCCGCGGCCGGGGCTGAAATCCAGGGAATGCCATGAATCTCGACGCTCTGCCTCCCCGGCGCTGCCCGCCCCACCGGCCCTGCCCCCCCCGCCCGCCCCCAGGCAGCCTAGGATTGCAGGGGGACCGTGCAAACACGCGCAGACCCCGCGCGAGGGACACGGGGACTTCGAAAGCCTGAGACGGGGGTTGGGGGCAGAAGCCCCAAGGCATAGAAGGTGCACCCCTAGATCCTGACGACCCCTGCCGGCTCCCGTCCCAGTGGGACTCCGGGAGCCCCAGGTCTGCCCCTCCCTTCCAACCCTCTGCTTCGCCCTGTCCTGCCCTGCCCTGCCCAAGATTGAGGCCCGGCCCCTGAGGGCCTCCTGGGTATCGGTCGGCAAGACCCCGGTGCCCCATAGGACTTCAGTGCTCAGTGCTGGGCGCTGCCGGCAGGAGGGTCGGGAGCTCCGAGGCCCTCCGGGATCAGGTTCTTAGCACCCCCCTCCCCCCCGCTAATCCTGCAGTCACTGGGTGGGCGGGTGCGAGGGGGAGGGGTGTGCCCGGGAGTGTGCACTTCCAGGAATCTCCAGGGGCGCTGCCCAAACGGCCAGGAAGAGGGCATGCAGAGGCCATCTGCAGCCGGTGGGCCCTAGGGGGCCGAAAGAGGGGGAATGCTCCACCCACTACCCTCCCCCCGCTACGGGAAGGACCACCCGCCTGAGTCCACGTGGGCACCAATCCCAGGTCTGCTGGAGGTCCTTAGACGTGCGCTTCCTCTGAACCTAAGCTTCCTCATCTGCAAAATGGGCAGGATAAGACCACTCATGTCTCCAGGAAGTGGTGGGCGCTAAATGAGACCGCCAAAGCCCCAGAATGTTAATAGGTGCGAGATTCCTAGATCGGGCCCGCCCCTACCGGAAAAGAGCTGGGACCCTCCTTAAGGCATCCTGGGTTTTGCTGAAGGGTGTGGCTCCCCACCCTCGTTTGCGACCCTGGGGTGGGGGGCGGGGGGTGTAGGGAAGAACCCGGGCGAACTGGCCTCTGTGAGCGCCCCCTGCTGGCCGGGTCCGCGCAGGCCGAAGCCCAGGTCAACCCGCCCCAGGTGTGGTCTCCCGCAGGCCCGACACCCACCTACGGTTTCCCAACGCCCCTCCGTGACCCGAAAGAGTTAAATCGACCCAGGATGAGGTCGTATCCTCCCTCGCCCCCGCCCCCGAGTCGCGGCCGCCAGTCCCGGCTCTACTTAGGGGACACCCAGATCAGCTCCGCCGCCCCCACCCCCACCCCCCGCTTCCGCTGCTGCCCCTGCAGCCCCTTCCCCTCCCCCACGCCGCCCGGGGCTTCCATCTCGCGCTCTCGGGTCTGCCGAATCCCGATAAAACATTTGGGGGAGATAAGTGCTGCGTATAAATAATTAAGACCACATGCATATTCGCCAACAAAAAAAAAAGTTTAAAACCCCCATTCCGGGAACAGCAGCTGTGTGGGGCCCGGGGCGGGGCTGCTGAGGCCCACCCCCAGCCCACTTGAAGCCATCCCCACCCGACCCGCCCCTCTCTGGAGGGTCAGCCGGGGCTCCTCCTCCGGCAAGCCCCGCCCCCAGCCCCAGGGGGGCTGTCTCCCTGCTGGGCCCAGGGGTGGGGTAGGGGGAGACCAGCACCACCGAGGGGGTGGCCCTCTGCATCCTCAGAGGCCAAGCTTCCAGGCAGCGTCCCCCAACCCCAATGCTAGTGGGGTCTAGGGGCCCACTTGGTACCCAATAAACATTTACTGGATACATGAATGAACCAGCCAATGACTAAGGGCTCCCGGGCTCCAGCGGAAGGTCTGTCCTGCGCTCTGGCAGAGGACAGACAGCACTCCTGCACCACCAGCTGCCAGCAGACACCTTTTCCAGGTCCAGAGGCAGCTTGAGGGCCTCAGGTGAGAGGCCCGAAGAACTTCCAGGGGGGAGTCAGGCCACAGGCTCAGCCGGTGGGGCCACCCCTCTCCCCCTCCCCCTCTGCCAGAGGGTCACTGCAGGATTGCCCTGGGCTGGCTCTGACCTGCCCCTGCTCCAGGCCCTGCAAGGTTCCCACTTGACAGCAGTGTCCACTCGGGTCCTTCGGACTGACTCTTCAAGGTCTCCTGTCCCACCAGGCCATCTGCCCGTTCAGGTAGGACTGCTTGCGCAGGCCTCCGCTGGAGCTGTCCCCTGGTGGCCTGTGCCCCCCGACCCACTCATGTAAATCATGCTGTTCACTCTGGGATCATCCTCCCTCTTCCAAAGGCAGCCCCTCACCCCCTCTACTCTGCTTTCTAATCCACATCATTTCAGGACTTTATTTCCTCTGCGTCACCATGTTCCAAGGCCCATACTGAGGTCCCAAGAATAAATGACACAGGTCTTGCCCTCTACAGCAAGTGGCCCATGACAAGGGCTGCTCTAAGGTAGGCCAGGTGCAGAGGAGACAGAAAGAAAAGGGTGTGTATTGGGGCAGAGGGTCGAGGGGCTGTCATGGAAGACTTCCTGGAGGAGACGACCAGCTGACTGGAGTCTGGAATACTAGTGGGGTTCCTCCAAGGACGGAAGGGAAGGAGGAAGGGGTGACCCTGCCCGGCGGGGTGAGGGGGGGCTCTCCCAGCGCTGCTCCCTGCTGGCTCCACACGCACCAGAGCTATAGCCATGGGTTCTAATCCGGACTCAACTGCTCACCAGCAGGGTACTCTACCTCCTGGACCTTAGTTTCCTCACCTGTAAAATGGAGGTCATGGTCCCAGCTGTGCAGAGCTCCTGACCATCCATCCTCGGTCCTCTGTTCTCAGGAGGCAAAGCGCCCTACCCCACCCAGCACCGTTGGCAAATCTAATAGGTGCCCAGTAGCTATTGACCAGTGGATGGACTGAGGACCTTGGAGCTCTCCCCTGATCCTCCTTCCTTAGTGGCAACAAATCCCAGCAGGAAGCACTAAGCTCTGCTCACTCAGAACTCTGGGGACGCACCTGACCCTCAGGATCATGGGCATCAACCACCTGCCCGACCAGCAACACGTGAGGGCACAAGCTATGTCCTGCCCTTGGCCTGGGCCCTGCAGGAGGATGGCAAGTATTTGTCTGTGGAACGAAGCTCTCCATGGAGGAAATTTGTCCCAGAGATCGCGGGCCAGAGACACAAGTGGGCAGTAGGTGTGTTGTCCGCTCTTCCCACAAAGGGATTCTGGGGCTCCCGCTCAGAGGGCCCAGCCACGTCCGCCTCTCGCACACCCAGGGGCCAGGGTGAGCCCGGTCTTGTCTCTGCCCCCAGTGGGAACCAGAGAGAGGCCTGAGCCCCATCCGTGCCCACGACACCTCTTGGTCTTAGCGTGTTTTGTTTTTAGTAATCTCTATGCCCAACGTGAGGCTTGAACTCACAACCTCGAGATCAGGAGTAGCCTGCTCTACCCACTGAGCCAGCCAGGCTCCCAGAGCCTCCTGCTCTTCAGACCCCTCCTCTGACTCCCATGCAGCAGCTCAGGACCATCACTGAAGCCGGCACTCCAGGCCCCTGAGCTCCGGCTCCTTTTTCATCCTCCCGTCTCGGACTTTGAACTCACTAGACAGGTGTGCACAATAAGAAATTCCAAAACCTAAGACAGTGACTGTCAAACCTTCCTTCTGTTTGGATCACGTACCCTCTAATACAAAATGTTTGAGCTTGTAACCGTATATGTATAGTCATTTACAGACGACCGATTTCTATGACTATATATATAACTGTGTCATTTGCATTATAAACTATCCATAGAAGGTAGGTGTTTTTAAAGGATCAAATTTAAATATTCAGCATAAAAAATAAATAAATAAATGCTCAGCATAAAATTCTCTTCCCCGCCCCAGTGGATCATCCTGCATGTCTCCCTCTGGAGACCAAGGTCAGCAGGGGCTCTTTGGACCTCCAGCTGTGACGGGGTCCCTGGTGCCTCCCCTCCTTTGATCCATTCTCCAACATCAAGTTCCAACCTTCCTTCTTCCCAAAGACCAGCCCCCCTCCCACAAAAAAACACCACTCCGCCACTAAGAAGACTGTGCTTTTCCTGATCCAGGCCATTCTGTCAGCAGCTGGGAAGCCAGGCTTGGGGAGCTCAGGGTGTCCCCAACAAGGGCCATCTCCCGTCCTCTGCAGGGCTGCCAGCGGGGACAGAAATCAGACTCGTATGTGACACGGAGGACGGAAACAAGCCCACAAGGAACAAGGTAACAGAGAGACCTGGAGATCCTAAGCAGAGGAACTTCCTGCCGTTAGGGCTCAGGGGACCGATAACCGAGCACACAGCAGGTGTCAAACGTACAGGAATGCTGTCCATGAACAAGGTGGCATCTCCCCCCAGGTCTCCAGATGTCTGTCCCTGGATTCAGACCCTGGCAGATGCTGGGCAGCCACTCTCGCCCATGTCCCTGGTAACCCGTGGCTCCTCTGGGCTATTTGGGGCTCACCTGCGCAGGGCGGGCGAGGTGGGCAAGCCTGGAATTCTACCACAGCCCTTCCTCATCCTCGCCCCCCAGGGATAAGGGCCAAGGGAGTTTCGAGGGCAGCAGACCCCAAAGCCCAGACTCCTTTTGTCCATGGAGTTCTGTCCATGGCCACTCTCCAGAACCTTCTTTGCTCTTCCTTCCCACACAGCATCTATCCCCGTGGCTGCAAACGCGGGAGATGGGAGGCAGGGGAGGGTCTCCGGGAAGGGCACCTGCCAAAATGGAGGCAATGGTAGGAGCCGTGGCCTCCCACCGCGCAGGACCCTGAGCCCCAGGGGCACAGCTGGGGGTGTGGGGGGGCTCATCCTTGACTCCTCCACACCTCGCGTGAGGTCAGCGTCTGTAGAACCGGACCCTCGTCCAGACGTGCCGCCGTGCCCAGGCCTGGAGTGAGCCCTCTGTCCTCCCTGCCTGCTGGGCCCGGCGGCCAGGGCAGAGGCCCCGGGAACAGACGAGGGCCCAGCCTGCACGGAGCTGACCTCGAGCCTCAGCCCAGGCCGGGTAACAGGAAGCCAGAGGCTGATGCCGGTAAGCGATGGAGATTCAAAGATCAGAGGTCTGCTGCCTGATCAGAAGCGGCCTGGAGTCGGAGGACAGATTACTGGAAGGAGGAGGAAATACAGCCAGACCCCGAACATTTGTCTCTAGCCAATGGGGGCCCAGCCCGAGTGCAGCCCAGGGGCCCCAGGAAGGGGGAACGGGGGAGGGGGAGGGCAGGAGATGCAAGGTGTGCTCTGCTTGCAGCCAGAGCTGGGGGGCCCTGGAAGGCAGGGAAGGGGGTGTCCAGAGGGTCCCCGGGCAGAGCCTCAAATGTAAGGGGTCTCCAAAGCTCTGCAGAAGGTCCCTTGGGCACCATCCTCATGCCTTCTGCTCCACTGCCCTGTCCCCCAGTCCCCGCCCCCGGCCCCGGGGGGCCCTTGAAGTGGGGACCCAGTCCTGGGCTTGCTTGGCTCCCCCCACAGGCCTCCCTGCCCCCGCCCCTGAGCCGATTCCTGGAAGGCTGCTGCTTCCCAGCAGAGCAGAGGGAGCCCTGGGGCGACTGTCCTAGAGAATTTCCCAGGATTCCAACCGCCCCACCCAGCCAGCTGCCCAGTCTTCACACTGGGCTTTTCTGTCCCCTCCAGGCCCCCTGAGCCACTCCTAGGACCTGGAGCTCCTCAAGAGCCTGGCCCCCTGCAAACCAAGCTGTGGGTGCCTCTGGGGAAGGGCTTGGATCCTGACTCAGCACCTACAATCTCAGAAGGCTGAGCCCCCAGCCTTGCACGGGGTGGGGAGAGGCCCCGAAGGCATTAAAGTCTCTGCCCAGTCTGGGCCTCAGGGATGGAGGGCTGTGCTGGGTGGAGGGGGCGCGGAGGGGCGCAGCCCCTGTTAGGTACCAGGGACTCTGAGGTTCACGGCGCCAAACCACGGTGGCGCTTGACTCCCGGCCTCCCTGGCACTTCTGAGCAAGACCTTACCCAGGCCCACCCCCCTGCTCCCTCCGGAGTGCCACCCTGACGGAGGCAGCCAGCCCCACAGCCTGGCCCAGCACATGATGGCCATCTGGGAGCACAGCAAGGGAGGACCGTGTGGTGCAGGGAACATGACCTCTGTGTCGGGGGTCCTCCCGCAGAGCTGGACTTTCCACCTCAGTGGGCACAAGGGCGTGGTTGCAGGGAAATTACCAGTCAGCAAGTGTCTGCAGAACTTCCAAGTTTTAGAAGACAATTAGGAGAATATCATCATGACCTTGAGGAGAGGGGGCTCTTAAGCAAGACACTGCTTATAAAGGGGGGGGATTAATTTAACTACATAAACTTGAAATCTATCAAGTAGTCCATAGAAGTGCAAAGACAGGCCATGGAAAAGGGCAATAGTTTTTTGCAATGCATGCACCAAATCGGCGTTGGTCCATAGCCTGTGTAAATAAGTGACAACCCGGTGAGAAAAGACGTAGGCTCTGCACCGAAGAGGAATCCAAACTGGCTAAAACGTCAAGAAAAGTTCTGCTCCATTACGCACGGGAAAGAGCAGATAAAAATCAACAGACATCACTGCACGGGCACTGGGATGACAGAAAGTCAGGAAGCGTGATCCTGCATTTCAGCCACTCTGGGAAGGGGTTCGGCATTGAGGGGTCCGGCTGCAGAGAGGCGCCGGAGCAGGTCAGGGGGCGGGTGGAAGGGGGTGGGCTTGCCCCCGCGCAAACCGGAGCACGCGCACCCAAGAAAACGCGAATGCGCATGTGCGCAGAGGCCAGGTTCAGCACCCAAACCTGACAATAACGCGGGTACCGAAGCAGGTAGAACGGAGAGATAAACTGTGGTCTAGGGACACGGCGGAGATCGACAGGCATGACGAAGAACGAAGCGCAGCTACAACGCGGGTGCTCCTTGCGGGTCTAATGTTGACCAAAATCATGCGCAGTGACTCCATTTATGGCCAGTTCAGAAACTAGCGGCGGTCAGCTGTGACTAAGGGACCCACCCAAGGAGGCAAACCCATGGAGAAAGGCAGGTAATGATCTCAGAGGGAGGGTTTGCGAGTGACAAAGAACCTTCTGGAATCCTGGCCATGTTCTGTTTCTTTTTTTTAAATTCATATTTTTAATGTTTATTTTATTTTTGAGAGAGAGAGAGACAGAATGGGAGCCGGGGAGGGGCAGGGAGCTGTGAGCTTGAACACACGAACTGTGAGATCAGGACCTGAGCTGAAGTGGGACGCTTAACTGACTGAGCCCCCCAGGCTTCCCCTGGTAACTCTTGTAGAACTGCAAGTGCACATGATCCCCCATTGTGCCGGGCACTGGGAATCGGCTATGCAGACCCCTCCAGCCCGCCCCGATGGCGCCCCGTGAAGGCGTGTGCTTCCCCTGGGCCTGGACAGCACCTGGCTCAGGCTACAAGCATATGACGCCCACTGTGGTTGCGGCAGAGCCCGCATGCTGGGCAGTGGGTTGCAGCCCCTCTCCCCCTCTCTGCCCCCATTCTCTCCTGGTCTCCCACCGTTTGCGTGGCCCGAGATGGCTCTGAAGGTGACCCCTCTGGTGCTGTGACAGCTTCCTCTGCAGCGGGGGAGGTGCGGGGGGCTCTGAGCGGGCCTCCCATCCCCTTCCCTCTACAACAGCACGTGTGGCCTTGACGTGGGGCCCAGCCCTCTCTCCTTTGCCCCCCCCCGCCCCCCCGCGGGGTCTGGGGCAATGATGGTGCAAGCACTCCCTTGACTCCCAGGCTGCTGGGCCTGGACACAGCCCAGCGCCCTATGGATCCTGTGGGCTTGGGGCCAAGAGGCCGGGATGGGAAGGACGTTTCCCCCAACCTGTTTACCGGGACCCAGGGCCGCTATCTCCAGTTCCAATCTGCTGCCTCCCTTTATCTCAGTGGGGCCAGCCCCTGGTTCCCAGCAGCCGCCTCCCGCCACTCACTTCCTGCCAGCGGCCCAGCGTTACAGGAATATGCACGCTGAACTCGGCTCCTGCGTATGTGTGTGAGTGTGCGCTGCGCCCACACCCCACAGCCTGCACCTGGAGGGTGCCACGAAAGCAGCCACGCCGAACTCACGTCCTGCCCCCCCCCGGCCCCCCACCCCCCCGCCAGCCTGCCCCGTGTCGTCCCACCGCACAGGGGAGCGGCACCTGGATATCTCGAGAAGGCCAGAGAAGGGGCTACCTTGGGGGCCTCCAGGGAGATCTCTCTGTGGGCACACCACGGCAGGATGAGTGTCGGCTCCCCAGCCGTTCCCGGCCTCCTCCTGCACGGGAACCCAGGGCCCTCAGAGGTCAAAGCTCCAGACACAGTTCCCGGACTCACAGGACAGCGTCCATGCTTCCCCACTGTCGTGTTGGGGGAAGTCAATCCGTGTGTCCCCTTCTGTCACTCATTCAGCTGGAATTACTGTGCGCCAGGGCCAGCCTGGGCATTTAGGACACTCCAAAGGCCAAGGGCATCATGGCCCTTTCCCATAACCCTCAGGCAGTGGGAAGAGATGATGACATCCCAGAAGGCGGGCCATCTCCCTGCCCTGCTGGCGCTGGGGTGGGGGTGGGGGGCGCTTCCTGGAAGAAAGGACATCTCAGCTGAGACCCGAAGACTCAGAAGGTGATAACCAAGGACACGTGCCAATGGTTTGCTGGTTTCCGGGTAGAAAGGACGCAGGTGCAAACCCTGGGGTGTGAGAGAGAGGCCAGCGAGGATCCGCATTCGGGGAACAGAAGTGTTGCCACCCTGCTGCCTGCGGTGAGGGGGAGGGGCTGCAGAGCCAGGGCTGCGGTGGGAGGGGCGGGGCAGACCGGGAGGTGGCCTAGCCCAGGGCCCTGGCCTTGGGGGAGGAGGCCGCTGCCAGGTGGGTGAGGCAGGAGACTATCCCACAGCCTTCGACTCTTGACCTCCAGGAAAGGCAGCTCGTTAGGAGGCTGGAGGAGCAGATTTAGGGGGTCTGCTCAGTAACCTGGGGTAGTGGAGAGGGGGCTGCTCAAGGGCCTTCTCCTCCCAGCCTGGGAGCTGCGAAGTGTTCCCAGCTCACCAATAGGGTGACTCAGAACCCAGCCGCAGCCGGGGACACACACAGGCACGTGCACACAGACACGCATACGCACACACATGCATGGGCACCCCCCTGCACCCACCCCCCACGCGTGTACATGCATGTGCACGCACCTATACAGACCCATTCACATGTGCATGTGTGCACACAGGCGTGCTGTGTGCCCATGCAAACACATGCTGACACACAGACACATGTATACACGTGTGCACACAGATACACACAGTCGCACGAGCATAGACAGACCCCCCCCAAGACCCAGCCTTGGTCAGAGGGCCCCCCCATGACAAGGTCCCAGAAACCAGAGCCTCTGTGCTCTGGGCCCCCACCCATCTGGCTCTCTCCACCACCAAGGTGTGGCGGGGCTGGTCATCGGGGCTGGCCGTCGGGGCCCTTAGACTAGGTAACAAGGAGCACCGGTGGGGAGAAGGGACCTCTGTCAGGCCCCAGCTTCCCCCAGGAAGAGGCTGGTCATCTGGGGAGACAACTCTGCTATGCTGCTTTGGCGACCAGCTGGTGTGGCCCTGATGGCATTCTGGGATGGCCCAGAGCCCCCTGCCCAGTCCCCCTCCCTCGAGGGAGGCTGGGGGTGGGTGGGCTTGGCAGACTGTACAGTGCCTGCCCACAGCAGGCCGTTCTTTTATTCTGCCATGGCTGGGAGGTGCCTGAGGACCCAGCTCCTTGCCCCTTACTCCTTGCTCTGCTGAGAGCCACCACTGCGGCCCCAACCCCTCCCTTCCTGCCCTCAGAGGCCTCTGCTCCCCACCCCCACTTCCCAGCAGAAGGCTGGAGCCAGACTCAGAGATAAGGGGCTTGTTTTCCAAGGGCCCGGAACTCAGTGCAGATTGTGGGTCAGGGTCAGAAGGGCACTGGGGTGGGGGAGGGCTCAATAAGCCTTTCCTTTAGATGGTCCTTGGGGCCACTGATCCCATGGGGACCTGAGATTTCTACCCTTTCAGAGTGCCTGTGTTAGGCATGGGGGGGGAGAGGTGGAGCGCTCCGGGGAAGTTGCCCCGACCCTGGACACAGCTGCATCTCCACCCCTGCTCCCTTCTCCAGCCAGGCTGGCCTTCTCTGAGACCTACCCCAAGCCTTTGCCTCATGCTTGTCTGATTCACGACCTGCTCTGTCTTTAAAAGTCAGCCCAATCACTGCTTCCTCCAGGAAGCCCACCCTGATGCCTCAACCAAGCCTGTTGCAGCATCTCCCGGTACTGACATCCACCCTCTTCCCAGTGCTCCCCTCTTAGGCAGCATCCTGTTCCCATCCTGAGGACCCGAGCTCCAAGGGCAGCCTGATCTTGCTCTCCTTCACTCCTAGACCCAGTTTGGAGCAGGCACAGGGCAGAACTCTGATGAAGGTGTCAGTGTCCTCTTTGATCAGGGGTGCCCTGACCAGAGCTGTGGGTGCCCCCTCTGGTGAATTTGGGCCCCTTGGGACCAACTTCCTCCCATGGGGGACAGACATCTACGGCCACGCTCCAGAAAGCGAGCAGCTGAGTGGGGCCAGGTACTCAGAGGGAGGCCTGTCCGTGTGAGGGAAGGTCCCGCTGCAAGGTCCCGTCGGGCTGAGTCACGGTGCACCCCACAGCACCCCACAGCACCCCAGGGCCCTGGGCTGTGACCAGTAACAATGATAATGGCAGCGGCAGTAGGAAAGTGAGCGCTCACACGTAGCGCTTACCTGCAGCCAGGCACCAGGGCACCAGGCACGCATTGAGTCAGGGAATCCTCAAAACAGCCCATTCTGCAGTTAAGGAGACTGAGACACAGAGGCTAAAAGGCTTGTCCAAAGTCGCAAAGTAGTAAGTGAGGAGTAAGTCAGTGCCTTTCACTAATACCCTGCCCTGTGCCCCAGCTGGAGGTGTCCCATCCCTCAGGGGCAGGGGGCATGGAGGAAGGGCTCCCTGTGCACCCCACTAATTCTGCCTCCCATTATACCCCACGAAGTGGGACGCTCAGACCGGTTGTGCCATCCTCATATCCCTCTGCCTGGCACACAGTAGGTACTCAAAAATTCCATATTGAAAAAAGCAGATTGTAGGATGCTATTATTTAGGGGCGATGTAATGTAGTGATTCCGAGCTGGACTCTGCAGACACCCGGCCTGGCCGCTTCCTCGACAAGGAACATAGGACTTAGCTGGGGCACGGCTCAGTTTCCCCATCTGGGACTCCCTCTCCCACATGCCCAGCTTGCTCCCTGCTCACCCCACAAAGTCCGAACTACAACTCCCAGAATGCTTCGGCACAACCCCCCCCCCCCGCCCGAGCTTGCGCAGTGCCGGCGGGGAAGAAGTTCGAACTACAACTTCCAGCATGCCGCGGGCACTCCCGCAGGCCCTGGTCAGCCGGCTGAGGTCCAGGTTGGGGAAGCCCCCACCGTGCCGCCCCCAGCCACTCCGGTACCCTCGCCAGGGAGGGTCGGGGTGGGGGTTGGGAGCTGCCCCCGTCATGCTTCGTGGACTGGCTCGGGCTGCGGTCCAGCCGCACGGGGCCCTCCGGACGCAGGGGTCTGGGAGCGGGGCGGGGGTCCCGGTGCACGTGGTGGATCTGCTCATCGACACGGTGAGGCGCGCCATGGCCGAAGCGGTCGTGGGGGACGACCACGGCGAGGACCCCACCGTCCGCGGTGAGCCCCCGGCGTGCAGGCCGGGGCCTGGGGTCGTCGCGGAGACCCCCGGGCTCTGTCCGTGGTGCTGGCGGGGGAGGCGGCCCGGGCGCCGAGGCGCTGGCTCAGCTGCAGGCTGGGCGGGAATCTCTGCCGCCCAGCATCCCCCGACCGTCTATTAGGGACGCAGGTTCCCGGCTCCCACACGTACACCTGCTGAGCCACAATCTGCATGCTAACAGGAGGCCCAGGTGACGTGTGTGCACAGGAAAGTGTCCTGTGCCTAGACTGTGGGAAGAGATGGGCGTGGTCTCACCTTGCCTAGGAGGGCTCTGAGATGCCAGTGTGGCACACAAGGTCTCATACCCAGTAAATGGCAAGGCAGTATGTGAACTCAGGTCTTTTCTCGAAAACCTACAGCTATTGTCCTGGGTCCGGTGCCTTTCCACACAAAGACAAACAGAAAACCCGTCTAGATAAGGAGGTTTTCTGCAGGCTGCACCTCTCAAGAAGTGGGCTCTGATAACCTAGGGAGTGTTTTCAAGTGACACAGTGACGGCACTCCCACTCTGCGTTGAGAGTTGCGGATTCCTGCTGCGGCTAGGGTGCATACAACCCTCTTTTGTGCCAGGGACAAGCCACAGGTTGCCACTTGAGCCCAAGGGCCTGTCTGGGGGGCCAGATAGTGTTTGGTGATCATGCGTTCTGCAGACACCTACTGTCCCCTGGAAGTTCAAAAATGCTGAGTCCACTGCTTAGTAGGCAGCCAGACACATAGTCACCACCGTGGGGTGGGGGAAGTGCTGGGGCTGACATGTGTCCACAGAGAGTGCCTGGGGAACTGGGGGTGAGTGGAGGCATGGAACTCACAGGGAAAGAGGCTACTCTGCAAAGGGTGAGTGGGGGTCCGGCTGGGAAGGGAGCCAGTTCACTGGGAGGCGAGAAAGGTGTTTAGAATACGGATAAGGGGGGCGCCTGGGTGGCTCAGTCAGTTAAGCCTCCGACTCTGGCTCAGGTCCTTTTTTCATGTTTGTGGGTTCAAGCCCCACAAACAACCCAGAGCCTGGAGCCTGCTTCCGATTCTGTGTCTCCCTCTCTCTCTGCCCCTGCCCTGCTCATGCTCTGTCTCTCTCTGTCTCAAAAATAAAAACATTTTAAAAATTAAAAAAAAAAAAAAAAGAATATGGATAAGGGAATGTGGCTGGAGCGTGGGGTCCTGGGGCCACCCCTGTCCCTGGAGGTGACGGCAGAAGGCAAGTCGCACTGCCCTTGAATGTCATGCTTAAGACTTCGGACTTGAGGCCACAGGCAGAGGGGAGCCACAGTGGGCTTTAAAGCAGGAGCCAGAAGCCCCCGCTCACCCCCTCCCCGAGTCTCTGAGAGCTCCTGTCCCGTTCTGGGAGAGGAAGTCAGCAGAGAAACCACAGGGCCCCACCTGCAAGGGGCTGATGGGAAAGGAAGTGAGACAGGTGTGAGGTCTGGATGGGACAGGGGGGTTCAAACCACAGTTTCAATATGGGGGGAGACGATGGCCCAGGAGGAGCGGGGTGTAGAGGGTTCACTGAGGGGACAAGATGTGGGTCACCAAAACCACAGGCGGTGCAGCTGGCAGCCCGGGGCTCCTGTCCGGCCTGACCCCTCACCTCATCACAACACGGGCGATGCAAGGAGACGGCCATTGTTGACGGAGCCTCCCTGTACCCCACCCCATTCCTCCTCAGAGCTGTAGGGAAAGGCTGCCACGCTGCTGGGGGTGGATCAGACCTGGTTTGTGCCCACCAACACCATGGCCAACGTCCTCTCTGGCGAGCGCCGCGTGGGTGACTCCCATTGCCCTTCAGCCCCTCCCTCTGTGCTTCTCTCCTTGGTGCCAGGGGCAGGGCTGGGACAGCACCAGTGGGGGCCTGAGCCATCTGCATTTCTGTTGGGCTCAGAATTTCAGGAGGGCCCTAGCAGGAGGGGGGAGAGGGGAGGAGCATGAGGTCATGCTCCTCCCCCAGCTCCCTCCCCACAGGGTCGCCCTGGGCGGGGTGGGCAGTCCTCTCCACACTGCGCTGCCTCCAGGTTCTGGTAGCCACACCCTCCTCTGGTCCCTTATGGCCTGAGGGTCCCTGACTTCCCTGCATGCTGCCACACCTTTATAAACTGTCCCTTCATGAAACTCTTTGGCTCCCCAGTGTGTGCCTGCCCTCCACTTCCTGCTGGGCCCGACAGGTGCCTGTGCTCTGAGCCGCTTGGCCCAAGGGGCAGCACCGCGGTGGGCTTCCAGTGCAGGAGATGCTCTGCAGGTGGGCCTCAGGGCACGGGGCACAACAGCTCACAGGTTGGACATCCTAGACCTTCAGTATTAGTGGGATGGTTTTCCGGCACATAACAGTGAGGTGTCTCAAAGGGGCGCTGTTTCCTAATTGGCATAAGGCACTTGAGAGCTAGCTATGCCCCCCCCCCCCCCGGAGCTCAGCCCAAGAGCTGGGCGGGAGCAGGTGGGCCCCATGGCACTCGGAGCCGACACTGTGCTCCCCCGCATCTATCTCAGTGATGTGTCACTGCCAGCGCAGGGGCCCCCCAGCTCCTCCTCGGGCAGGAGTGCCACCTCCACGTCTATGAGCAAGGCGGGGTAGCTCAGGTAAGGACCCGTCACCCCTCACTTGGGGCCAGCACGGGCTGCTCAGCATTTCTGGTGGGAACCTGCTTTTCAGGCACCGCGATGGGACGGACCTGCAGAGGGAAGAAATGGCCGGGTGGTGGCGTCCCTAAGGAGGCAGGAAGGAGAGCCATTCCTAGACTGACCACGCGGGGGCAGCCGCGGCTCCGGCCGCCGCTCGGACACCGGTTGTGCTTGGTGTCCTGCTGCCCCCTAGTGGACACCCAGAGCACGGGGCCTTTGATACCTCCCCTTCTTGGCTGGGGGTTGGGGGGGGGGCGGTCCTAACCCTGGGACTCCAGCACAAGGGCAAGGCTCCATGGCCCAGAGCTAGGGACAAGCGGACGGGACAGAGGGATGAGGTGACCCTGGACCCCCTGGACCTGATCATCCTCACCCTAATACCAGCAGATTTCTGGGGTGCACACCCACCCCCTCCCAGACCTGCCGCACGGGACCCCAGACCTGGTTGAGCTGGAGAGGATGGTTACACGGGCCTTGGGAGCCCCTACCACCCAGTCTGTGAGCTCATCTGCCTGGAAAACACCCACAGCAGCTCGGGGGGCCGCGTTCTCCCCATCGACTACCTCCGCCCAGTGGGCCCGACCCCACCTCTGTGCCCCCCACCCACCAGCCAGCTCCTGGCTTCCTGTACCCTGGAGCCCCTCTCTGGGGATTAGCTCTCCTCAGATACGCACCGTGGGTGCCCATCCGCAGCCGGCAGTGTTGTGGGAGGGACGTGTGTGGTCCTAGGCTGCAGATGAGAAGGGCATTATTGCCCCACTTTAGGCCCCAGAACAGAGACCCGCCCCCCTTCCCAGGGAGCCCAGGGGAGCACCAGCTTGTACATGAGCTGCCTTGCTCCCCGGTGTGGGGACCTGAGTGCTCAGTCTCCAGACCTGCCTCCGGCTCCGATGGGATGCAGCACTGTGCTCCGGCCACGGCACCCAGGCCCAGGCAGCAGGTGTGCCTGCTCAGGGCCCAGACGGCCAAGCTGGTCACCGACCCAGCTCTGGGCACTCCGGACCCCCACCCCACCCCCGGCGAGGCTGCTCGAGGAGCCAAACCCAGTGACCTCCTGGAGACCCGTCCTCCCTCTACTCCTGCCCCAAGCCCAGCCCCTCTGACGGTGGCCTGCCCTTTGCTCCAAGGTGCGCCTCCTGGCCCAGAGCTGTGGGGTCCAGGTCCACCTGGAGGGGGCCCGGCTGATGAACGCTTCGGTGGCTCTGCACGTGCCCCCCGCCATGCCCCCCGCCTGCATCGTGGAGCACTGTGACTCCGTGTCCCTTTGTTTCTCCAAGGTGGGGAAGCCGCCGGCCACCTCCCAGACACAGGATGATGGGATGCCCAGTCTGAACTGGGTTCCTGAGCTCCTGTGAGGGGCACCGCAGGCCCTGGGCCCCTCAAGCCCCTCCCCGGATGGGGCCACAGTGTCTGCCCTTCCCTGTCCCCTCCACACCCCTGCCCCCCACCGCAAGGACAGGGATGCACACTTGGGGACACAGGCAGTCAGGACTCTCTCCTCTTCCTCCTAGGGCCTGGGCGCACCAGTGGGAGCCCTGGTTTGGGGGGGTCCAAGGACTTCATCGAAGGAGCCTGGCACCTCCGGGAAGCCCTGGGCAGGGGGATGCGCCAGGCGGGGGTGCTGGCCGCGGCTGCCCTGGTGGGACTGGCTGACGCCCAGGAGGTGCTGCGGAGGGACCACCAGAGGCTCAGAGATTCGCCCAAGGTGCCTCATCCCCCTCCTCACTTCCTTCTGCTCCCGGCAGAGTGCCTTGGGGGACCCAGATCCCCAGCAGGGGCTCACCCTTCTGATTCCAGAACACGACGGTTAAGCCACTGAGCCACGAGGGGTGGAACCCAGGGACGCGGGCGGTTTACCAGGCCCCACTGGAGCGGGTAAACCTGTGCTAGTGAGCCCTCCCCGGGCGTCAGGAATTGTTTCCTGCAGGATCCGGCAGTCAGGCCTCTACCTTGGGCCTTACATCTGCTCATTGAGCCCTCGGAACAATCCCTTCATGCCCCCACTTTAAAGAGCAGGAAACTGAGGCCCAGAGAGTCTAACTGATCTGCCCAAGGCCACACAGCTAAAAAAGTAGCAGAGCCGAGTCTGGGTGATTCCGAAGTCCATGTCAGGATTAACGGTCCCTCTTTTCCCCACTACGGTCGGGCTGTCCTCTGCCTTTCCTGGGACGACAGGGCTGGACGGTGGAGACGGTGGTGGGGACCCCGGGGTCAGGCTCCACTCACCATGGGACCTGGGCCAGGGCTCCGGGAACTGGCGTCCCCTATCTGCTCCGTGGACCCCGCCGCCATGGAGACGAACATGGTGACGGTGAGGGCGGACGGGCTGGCGCCCCGGGAGCCCTGCCGGCGTCTGCAGGCCGTGAGCGCTGACGGGGCGGCGCAGGCCGGCCGCGCGGTGCGTGTGCTGCTGTTCCCCTGGAGCGAGCGGTCAGCGCACGCCGTGTGGCACCGCGACGTCTCCGCGCAGGACACCGAGCTGGCCCTGAGGAAGTGGGGGTTTGTGCTGAGGCGGCTGGGGGCCCTGAGGACGGGGTGGCCGGCCCCTGTGCCCCGGCCGGGACCCAGGGGGGGAGTGGAGAGATCCTGAGGAGCAGGAGAGGCAGCAGCAGGACACCCCACGTTCCCCTCGTCTCCTTGGACCGCGGGACTCCCACGCCCGGGGTGAAGCCTTCCCCTGGCACTCGTTTGGCAAGCCCGGAGCCCTCCTGTGTCGGGGACGGGGACACAGGTGCCACGGGACGGGGTGCCAGGAAGGCAGACAGGCGGGCCCCATTCCAGCCCCGCACCAGAGCCCAGGAAGCACCAGGGTGGCACGGCCACAGAAAGGGAAACTGCCCTGAGCCATTTGCTCAGGGTCACACCGCTAAAGAGCGTGTCCAGTGCCTGGGGACACGGGGGAAAGGTGACAAAATCAGAAAGGGACAGTGGAAACGCCCATGTTGGGGGGGCCGGGCTTTACCCTGTATTCATCTCTGTGCATTTTCCTTTTATAAGATAAACTTTCTGGGGCGCCTGGGGGGCTCAGTCAGTTGGGTGTCTGACTTCAGCTCAGGTCACAATCTCACGGTTTGAGTTTGAGCCCGGCGTCGGGCTCTGTGCTGACAGCTAGAGCCTGGAGCCTGCTTCAGATTCTGTGTCTCCCTCCCTCTGCCCCTCCCCTGCTCACATTCTCTCTCTCTCTCTCAAAAATAAACATTAAATGGGGCGCCTGGGGGGCTCAGTCGGTTAAGCCTCCAGCTTCGGCTCAGGTCAGATCTCACGTTCGTGGGTTCGAGCCCCGCGTCAGGCTCTGTGCTGACCGCTAGCTCAGAGCCTGGAGCCTGCTTCCGGTTCTGTGTCTCCTTCTCTCTCTGCCCCTCCCCCTCTCATGCTCTGTCTCTCTCCGTATCGAAAATAAATAAAACACTAAAAAAAATTAAAAAAAAATTAAAAAATAAACATTAAAAAATTAGATAAAATCTTCCCTTACAAAAGAATATGTCTTTACTGTAAATAATTTGGGGTTGGATCTCGTTTTTTAGCCGCTCCGGGGGTCATTTAGGCCCAGCTACAGAAAAGGAGGCAACCCCTCCCGCGCCCTGCCCCCCAGGGAACCGCAGGAGAAGTCAGGTTAGAGCCTTGTAAGCTGAGAAGACCTGCCTGCAAAAACCCGGATCCGGGATCCGGGAGCCAGAGCCATCCGGGAGCCGGGACCCGGGATCCGGGGGAGGCGGGGTCCTCTCCCACCTGTGCGGACCTGCAGGGGTGAAGCTCTGCCGGGTTCCCAGAAGGCGGCTCTGGATGGACGGACACACGGGACATCTCTGGCTGGCTGGATGCGCTCGCACGCGCACACACACAGCTTGCCAAGGCCATTGCCCTCACACCTGTTCATAAGTCACACGTGTGTGTGATCTATTCTGAAAGCAATTTTCAGAGAGAAAAACAAGGCTTATCGGCACACAGCATAGACTGATTTATTTAAGGACACGTCGGCACCCCGCCGATCCTGGACCGGTAAATGCTAGAGCACGGGCGGGAAGGGAAGCCCTGAATGGGAGCCCCCAGTGGTGCAGCCCCAAGGGCCCCCAGCTTCCTGTCACCTTTGGAGCAGTAAAGGGAGGCTGGGGGGGGGGGGCAAGACCAAGGCAAGAGGGGTCACCATCTCCGCCCACCCTACACATCCCAGACTCAGGAAGGTCCTGAACCCCGAATGGGGCTGTCTGGGGACCCCAGAGATCCTTCTCCTCGGCCGCCCCGACTTCTCTACCTACAGGGGAGTGAGCTTGTCTCCCAATGACCCAGGGTCTGCACACTGAGCCCCACCCACCTCCGTTCAGGAAGCTTTCGGGGTGAAAGCTCCAGGCCCTGGTCTCTGCCACTCTGGGTCACCTCGCCACCTGCCATGGCTCCCCTCCCCCACCCCCACTCGGACATGCGCACCCGCTTGTTCAGAGCACCCAGACATCCCGCGGGGAACTGCAGATGGGAGGAACAGGGTCCCAGAGTACCAGCCCGTCAGAAGTAGCAGCCCCACCAGGCCTGAGAGCAAGGCAGGGGGCAGATTCGTCCTCTCTGATCCCTTTGCAAACCCCGGGGGGCTCCTGGGCCCTGCTTCTAGGTGTCCTCCCCACCAATGCCTGTCCTGGAAGACCAGTGGGCAGAACTGAGGCCTGGGAGCCCCCCAGCCTGTAAGGGCATCTGGCTTTGCCATTTGCTCTGGGATGGTCAGGGCCTCAAACTTCCCTTCTGTAAAATGGGTGAATGGCGACCCATGTGAAGGGTACCCAGAGGACCGGACAGGCAGATGAGCAGGTGGCACTCAGCACAGAGCCTGACTCAGCGGGTGTGGAAGGGATAGGTGCTTCTCTCTCAAACTCACCCCTCCCCAGGACAAAGGGTCACTTCTGCGTCCGAGCCAGGGCCCTAGGAATGAGGGCAGATGGCTCGCCAGAACCGACAGAGGAGGGCCAGTGCAGGCCATGCCCCAGAGGGGCAAGGGGGCCCACTGAGCACCCAGGACCCTACGGCACCCCGACCCTGGTCCCACTAACAATCTCTTGGGCCACTTGCTAACTCTTACTGGGACTCCTTTTTCTCATCCCTAAGAGGAGGCCAAACCTCTTAGTTCCTAAAGGGCCCAAACCAGGCACGGGAGGCCCCCTAACATCCAGCTTTGCCAAGCAAGAGGAGACGGGATCCTTGGCTCTGCCCCCAGCCCCCTGCCCCGCCCCCCAGGGGTGCCCTCCCAGCCAGGACTCCAGCCAGGCCTAGGGATGCAAAGGGAAACTGAGCCCCTCCCCCCGCTGCCCGCCCCTCTGAGACTCAGATGCCCACAGAGTGCACAGAGTGGGGGCCACCGGCTGCTGGCTCAGGCTGAGGCTCGGGCCGCCGGGAGCAGCAGGATGCCACTGAGTGCCTTGCAGGCGCAGGGGCCCCAGGCCAGGGCTGTAGGCCGGCCTGCGCGCTCTGGGGGCCCTGCTGGCGGGCGGTCTCCGAGAAGGCCAGGTGCCAGTGGCTGATGTGGGCGTGGACCCCCGCCAGGGTCAGGGCACCCGGGGGAGGGGCAGGGCGAGCGCTCCGTGGGGCCCCCTGAACCCCGGCCGCTGGGGGAAACGCGGGCTCCTACTCAGTCCCCAAACCCCTGGACCTCAGCCCACAAAAGCCCCTTGCAAACAGCACCCCCTACACCCCCAGCAACGGTCCTGACTCGCATAACCGCCTCCATATCCCAGCAACCCTCCCGTATCCCTGGACTCCCCAGCACACACACCCGGGCACCGACTCGCACACACCAACACACACATGCACACACACACACCGACACACGCAGACACCTGCACACACCCCAAAACCCGCACACACACTAACACATGCACATGCACAGACATACAGATTCACGCACACACATCAACACATGCACGCATACAGACACAAGCACACACCCGACCCAAGTGCACACACTGACACACACGAATACACAGACCCAACACACAACACATGCACACACACACAGACCCACGCACACACCCCAACCCACGTGTGCACACTGACACACGCACACCACACACCGACACGCACACTGACACACGTATACAGTGACACACGCACACACCAACACACACATGACGCACGCACGGACATACACACCGACACACACAAAGCCAGTGACTTCGATTGGCAGCCAGCGTCCTTACACTTCCCCCCTCGTCACTCCCCTCCTCTGCGGCCCTCTCCCCGCCCCCACGGTCTGCGATCCAGGCCCCACGGGCCTGATCCCATCACCCTGTCTTCCCCCGAAGCAGACACCCTCCTCCCTCTGACACTCCGACTCTGCACAGGGTGCTGGGTGCAGTGACCCTTTGCCCAGTGGTTCCAGGGCGAGCTGAGAGCTGGGCACGGGGACGTCTTCCTGCTCACCCCGATTCGGAAGGAGCAGCCCCGAGAAGCGCCCCGTGTCCCACAGGCGCAGGCTGACATCAGAGCCTGCCCTCTGTGCCAATCGTAGGGAACGCTGGTGGGGGGGGAGCGGTGGGGTCCTGATGCCCCTCACAGGCACTTCCTGGCACAGGGTCCCCTCTGGACTCTGCCCGGCCAAGGGCAGGAGGCTGACCGGAGCGGACCTTTGGGGCCAGGTCTGGATCTCACTGGGGCCCAGAGAAGGGGCATAGCCCTGCGGTCCCCACATCGCCTGGCTCTCCTCCGGGTGCTCTGTGATTCCTCCCTTGACTGCAGACAGGCAGGAGGGAGGCGGGAGGGAGGCCTCTCGGAACCGCACGCACCCACCCCTGGCCGGTAGGGGAGCCTCAGGCTGGGCAGGGCTCCTGTCTCAGGGGAGCACCCCGTCCAGTCCAGCCGGCCCTCACCCTCCATCCCTCTGTCCCTCCTCCTCTTCCAGTGGGAGTGGGCGTGGGGCAAGCTGGCCTCAGGCAGGTCCCCTCGGTGTGACATTCCTGACTCTGAGCCCCTAGAGCTAGTGTGTCTGCCCATGACATCAGCTGACCCTTTTCCGGGGAGCACCCCCCACCCTCCTCACAGTGGTGCAGCCAGACGGGACGCTGGGTGAGGGGAGCATGCACGGTGGTCTCCGCACCAGGCCCTCGCTCCCCCTGCTGGGCAGTGCCCCGGTGATGCCGACGCTTCCCGGACACATCCCTCCCTCTTACTCCTCTCACTGGCCCCCGAGGTCCTCTTCATCGGACCTGGACCCACACAGACGGTCTCTGGGGTCAGGCCACGGCCGACGTTTTGATTTCTCCTGCTTTTGTTCTCGAAAGCACACGCACGCCCAGGCTGCTGGTCCCCCGGGCTCTTGGCACCAGGCAGGCCCGCCAATGCCCTCGTGACCAAGGCCTCCCACGGGGCACAGTGTTCCCAGCGGGGGAGGCCAACCTGCCTGGGAGGGAGCCCCAGGCCCACGTGGTCTGGGTCTCATGTGCCGCGGCCTTGACAGTAGAGCCGGCCCGGATGCCAGACTCGGCTCAGACCTCACCCGGACAGCATGGGCTGCTGAGGAAGGACTCCGAGGAGCCCTGCCCACCGTCAGTGACCGCCAGCCTCGGGCAGCTGGGGGTACCAGCTGGCAGGGGCAGATGGCACCAAAAAGTAGCGAAGCTTCCTGCTGACCTTGGCGAATCCTTGAAAGTCTCAGCTGGAGGCTGGGACCACAGAGAGGCGACGGCTGCACCCCTGCGGGAGACCCCCGCCCGTTGCCTGGCCCAGTGATGAACGGTCACCAGTCATAGTCTGGGCCAGGCTGGGGTCACAGCCAAGGACTGTGAGGCCCCCTTTCACCTGTCTTAATGCCTGGCCCTGCCCACTCCTCCTACTGGGCCAGTCTGGGGAAGAGAACAGGCAGGGGTCCTGCGGGTCTCATAGGGCAGGTCCTGGGGTCGCCTTGGGGAGCCTCATGCCCCGGGGGCTCCTCCATCCCGGGATCTAGGCCCACAGCCAGAAGGCCTGTCCCTGCCCCTGTGCAGGCTGCTGCTGCCCCAGCTGCCTTCCTGCTGTTGCTGGATCTCCAGACAGGAGCAGGGGACAGGGTGGCAGGAGAGGAGGCACCCCTCTCCCAGGACCCATGGCTCCCAGGGTGCCCACACTCACCCCCCAGCAGGAAGTAGCAGCCGGTGAAGAGCAGCAGCAGGGCGCTCTGTGCCAGGGAGCCGAAGAGGCCGCACACGATGAGCATGAGGCTCAGGGGCAGGACCACCATGACAGCTCGGTGCAGGGCTGCCGGGAGAGGGGGCTCAGGGCGCGGGCGGGGACGCGGACCTCCCCCTCCACGGCAGGCCCAGGGGAGCACGTCAGAGTCCTGGCTGCCTGGGGGCCCGCCTGCGCACCTGGAGACCGAGGAAGGGACAGGGGGTGATGCGCCCCCGGACTCACAGAGGAGGTGCCGCTCTGAGGCGGAGGTATCCAGGTTCTTGCCGGCAAAGGGGTTGATCGGGGGGATGCAGCTGTTTTGCCCTGCAAAGCAGAGAAGGACGCAAAGCCCGCTGGGCTGGACACCTTGGGGCCACCCCCCACCCGGTGTTTCTCTGAGGTGGGTGGTCCCACGGGCACGCGGCGTGGTTCCTGCCCGATTCTCTCCTGGACCCCAGAGTTGTGGCTCCAAATGGGTGTGGAGGGTTTAAGACCTTCTGTTTTGTTTCTGTAATGCACACACGACACCTACACGGACGCCTGTCTGAAATTTCACGCTCGAGGCTGCCTCCACCCTCCCTTAACCCGGGTCCCTGAGCGTGCTCACGCGTGGCTTTGCCTGGACGGGAAACGGTGCGGGTAAAGTGGCGTCTGCCTCTTGCACACACGCGCACACCACCCATAGTTGGAGACACACGGGCACACACATGCACAAGCGGGGAGGCTTCCAGAACATGTCGCTCGGCCTGTTCAGTGGATGAGCAAAGAGCTCTGCTTTCCTCCTCAGCTGCCACCAAGGAGGTGCTGGCACACGTGCTCAAGCACACAGATGCTCACGCACACGCTCACTCGCTGTCACACACACACTTATATACACGTATTCAGTCACCTGCACACACCTGTGCTCGCACATTCAGATCCCTACACACAGGGACATGTGCTCGCCATGCACACACGCTTGCACTCGCACTGACATATGTTCACATGCATGCACACACACGTTCACAGGCTCTCACAGATCCTGCTGACCCCTCCCCCCGCCCCAGGGCTGGTCCTGTGCAGGGGAAGCCCCCCCACCCCAGGGAGAAGACCCTCCTCTCTCTGGACCTGGCAGCATCTCCACAGGTCTGGAATGCATGTGGCACCCCTGTTTTGTGCCCAGGTGCCCGTCAGACGATGGGGGGTGGGGGCAGCGGTGCGGGTAGAGAGGTGGGGACCTCAGCCCAGAGCTCTGGGTGCCTGGCTCGACTCCGGGGGCGGCAATCAAGAAACGGCTGGTGGTCACTTGGACGAGGAGCGTCTTCCCAGAGGCCCCAAGGCCCCCACACTCCTCCAAGAGGAGGGACAGCAGCAGAGTGGCCCCTGGGTAACCCCTGTCCCTGCCCCCTCCTTCCTCCAGCCCTCTCCACCCCCATCCAGTTTGCATCCTGAGAAGCATCATTTTCTTCCTATCAAAGGCTGAGCAAGGACAAGGTCAGGTAGCACCAGCAGCAGAGCGCAGGGAGAGCCGGCCAAGCAATGTGCTGCAGCTTCTAACTCTAGCCCCCACCCCGCCCCCACATCAGGGACTGCAGGGGACTGCCCCGGGCTCCTGCAATGCCCCCACCCCCCAAGACATTCATTTCCCGCGCCTGCACTGATAGCCCAACTGTCACCACCCAGACAGTCCTGGGAGGGGGCAGAGATGCGGGGGCGTGCGGGGCGGGGAGCCGCCCTGTCCGTGCCCTCTGCGCCCCAGCCCGCTGCCGCCGAACCTTCACGGCCGCGCCAGAGCCCGGAGTGCAAGGACAGCCAAGCGGCGCGCCCCGAGCGGTTGCCGGACGTACCGGGAGGCGCTGGTCAGGGCGGCCGCCCCAGCGCCAAGCTGAGCAGCGCGCCCAGCCCGGCCATGCGGGGCTCCGGGGTGCGGGGTGCCAGGTCTGG